>NW_027465696.1:0-18035 GCF_043290135.1 Rhipicephalus microplus | reverse complement strand
AAACTCATTGGCTGAAGCAGGCTTTCCTGGGCCTGCGAAAATTCCAACTACAAAGGGTGGTATTCTTCGATCTTCACGAATCATGCACTGTATGGGCCACAACTGCATAGTGAAGCTTTTGGAAATTGGCAGCCCGTCAATGTTAAAGGCAAGAAAAACATGACTGCCTTCATAACGTGCTTTTTACAAAGCATTCTCGAGGCTTTTCTGTAGCCCAAAGTGGCAGTAATGTCCCGGTACCATTGAACTGACAACAGGTGCACGCTGTGTATCTCTAGGCGTGGCGAAAAGAGTATGAGCGTCGCTAGGCAGAGATGAAGAATCGAAAGTACTGACCTTGAGAATTTTTAGAAGAGCGGACAAAGCTGTATGAGTAACATTTTCTTTGATGACCCAACTGCGCAGTGACACAACAAAATCTTTGTGCTTTGACAATGCATCAGTGGAAGATGAACAAACAGGTACCTCCGGGACTCCGCTTACAGGAGAAGGCACATCGCTGAGTTGCATTGGCGAGCCTTCGGGTTCAGTGTGCGATGCTCCCGTGGACGAACAGGGTGAACATTTTGTAGGCGATGTGTCCGTTGAGTCACTTTCGGTGACGCGAGGCGAACTGCCCTCAGGGGGCGCCGAGCTGCAGCAATCCACCTGAGTAGCTGCTGATGTAGCCGCAGTGTTTTCGTCAGCCCCAGGCACGCAAATGCTCGCACACTCACTGGGACAGCATGTGTTACTGCATGCGCGTAGTGTACCACACGCACTACTGCATTGTTCGAAGTTCCCGATTCCTTCAGACGTTGACGGCTGGCTGCCGGCTTGAAATCCGAAATCCCGCGAAATATTGCCTTTGTTTGCAATGACGCTTTCTTGCGCGTGTAAGACTTTTCCTTCGCTTTAGGCATGCTGGCACCTGCGACGGAAACACATTGTAGTACTCATACGAAGTTTTGAAGTCTTTGAATGTATTCTTAACAAATAAATAAATGTAGCTGTCTTACCTCCGTAGCTGGGGAAGAAAATACAATCGTATCTGCACTGGCACTACAAGCACGCCGCCATTATCTACAGAACTAACAGAACAAATCCAGTGGCTTGGCTTGACTGGGCGATGGCTCGCCAAAGGAAACTTTTTTTTTTCTCCGCTGTTTGGATAGATCACCGTCAATATAAACGTCGTTAAAGTAGCTTTATAATATTTAACAATTAGGCGGTGTATTACAACCGTTTCTGATGATAATTATTATCAAATAACCTGAATTGGAAACGCCATTTTGTGACTTGTTTCAGTTTTTGAGAGAGACATTTGCGACGCGGCAGCAGTGTCATCGCTAGCACCGCCTTCCTCCGTGGTGTACCGCATGTAACTATTACATTTGTCGGGTTGTCGGGTTGCGCTCGCTCCGTGGCATTTATTTACCTAAAGTATTCTTACACGTGATTTGTAATAAACGTTCAGCAGTGAAAAGTTAGTCTATTGCGTGATAGATTGAGTGTATGGTTTCATTGTATATCTTTTGCTATAGTGGTCAACGGGATAAAAAAATTTAATTGATTTCATGGAACAATTATTTTAAAAACTGTTGGTCACTTTCCGCTGACAAAAACTAGTAATATAAGTGCACGATATACTACAAGCAATGCACAGTATACAACATAAGTTATACGAGCACATATATTTTTAACCCTGACAAAAAGTGCACATGCCTTAAAAAACCCTGAACTAGATGCTATATTTTTTTACGTTTAAAAATAAGATTGATATGTGGGGTTAACGTCCCAAAACCACCATATGATTATGAGAGACGCCTACGTAGTGGTGGGTTCCGGAAGTTTCTACCACCTGGGGTTCTTTAACGTGACCCAAATCTGAGCACACGGGCCGACATTTCTGCCTCCATCGGAAATGCAGTCGCTGCCGCCGGGATTTGATCCCGCGATCTTTACGTTTCAAATGACCGTCGCATTCAGTTCAGAATGCCGTGAAAATTAAAAAAAAACGATACCTCATCCTTGAAGGGCTTTCTGGTTTCCCCAGCGTGTGTGTTGGCCTGGGCATCGGCATGCGAGTCAGCTCATGCCATCCACGGAAACTGTCTGCTCACAGATACACACATACGCCACTACTACGGCCGCAATACAAGGAGATATGAGCTTTAGATCTGAAAGCAGATCACTTGTGGATCACCATACGCAATTAAAGCCCCACTATTATCACAAGATTTAGAAAATTTCTGATGACTGCGAGCATAGGATATGCTCATGCACTGCAGTATTCCAAAACTAATTTCAATTCTCAAGTGTTCTTTGGGGCCCTTTGATGGATAGCCAGTGGACATTCGCAACTGGCTGTCCGACTGAAATCCTGTTCGGATATCCACCAGAAAGCCACCTAGTACATCCCGTCAATGGACCTTCCTTGTACGTCCAGCGAATGTCCGTGCTGTGTCCGCTCTGGATATCCGAATTTTTCGACCTTTGGATTCATAGCGGACAGCCGACGGATATCCGTGGTTACTTGGGTCTTTTCATAGACTTTGTCACTTGCGACGGTGCGACTTGGAACAGAAAGATGTGGAAGGCACTGGGAATTAAAGCAACGTCTGAGAACATTCAATGCAGAATGAGGCACCCCAAAGACAGCAGTCGCTACGTACACTTCCTTTCCGACTTTCCTCATCTCATAAAATGTCCTCGCAACAACTTGTTCCTCCACAACACTCCTGATGGCCTGGTAGGTTTTGCAGCTCTCTTTTATTCTTTTTTTTCTTCTGTTGTTTTATTGATGTGTATTTGTTGTAGAACTTCAAGGAATGGTTTTCTATCACTTTTGCGTTTTTGTTATGTGGATACAGTTCGGCGTGAAATGTATATCTCGCGTTCAGTTTGTTGATTGAATAAATGTCGATTTAAGATAGAACTCGCACACTACTGCTGGGAAAAACAAACAGGGAAGCGTGCTCGGAACAGGCACGAGGCACAAAAAAATGGCAGCATATCCACGGAGCGAATGATGAAGAGTGGGGCGAAGCATTCGTCCGTCCATGCGTCCGTCTGTGTGACCGTCCATGCGTCTGTTCGTGCACCTGTCCCTGCGTTCGTTGATGCATCCGCCCCTGCGTCCGTTCATGCGTCCATCCATGCATCTGTCTGTGTGTCCGTTCGTCCATCTATTCAACACTCCAAGTCCCACCATCCCGCATCTTTTTATCATATATTCCCCATATAGAAGCACTGCCATTCAGTGGACATTCCAAGGACTAAACTAGAGGTGGCACACGCACACTTTCTTACGGCTTGCGCTTCGGGTCTACTTCCCACCTTCAACCACCTTGAGTTCATGGTATATACTAGTTCACTGTATTCATGGCACTACGGCCCAATGCTCGCTAAACCTTTCTAAAACCAAGGAGGTTACGCCCAGCGAGTATAACGTAGCAAACTTTCCCTGTCAGATAGTGCTCAATGTACATGCCAGTGGCTGCTAATGTGAAATGAGAGACAGGAGGATTCAGCTTTTAATTTCTTACGGCTTGCGCTTCGTATCTGCTTCCCCCCTTTAACCACCTCGAATTCATTCATGGTATATACTAGTTCATTGTATTCATGGCCCTGCGGCTCAACGCTCGCTAAACCTTTCTAAAACTAAAGAGGTTACACCCAGCGAGTATAATATAGCAACCCTTTCTTGTCCGATAGTGCTCAATGCACATGCCGATGGCTGCTAATGGGGATCGCAGCGTGCGCGTTGACTAATAGCCGAATGCTCCTGTCTCTAATTCCCCATTAGCAGTCATTGGCATGTACATTGAGCACTATTTTTTATTGTTAAACAACGCACAGAAGAAATTTCTCACCGGCACCACCTTGGAGATCAAATGTTATAGCTTTTTCGGGTATGTGCCACTGGTGGTTACGTACTACGAGGGACGCGCAAGCCACGCCATACGGAGCTTCGCCCCTAAAAAACAGCTTTTTTTGACGTTGCTTAATGTATGAGCAGCGCAGGTCAACAAATGAACATATATATATATATATATATATATATATATATATATATATATATATATATATATATATATATATATATATATATATATATATATATATATATATATATATATATATATATATATTTGATCAGTTTCTTCCAGCTACCGCAATGAAAGTTATAAACTTCCACAATAGTGCAGTATAGGAAACAAAACAATAAAATATTTATTTAAACCTAACAGTTTCGGCTATCTTCGGGATTTCTAAGCGAAATGTATATATCATTTCGCTTATATCCTCCGAAGAAGACTGGTCCACCAGCCGAAACTATTAGGAATGAATTAATTTTGTTTTGTTTCCTGTACTGCACTATTCCCGAAGTGCGTGTGTATATATATATATATATATATCACCAAATGAAGCGAACGAGCAAACGAAAAACAATGCTTTATTGTCAACGTTACGGCCGGGGACCGGCCTTCGTCAGGGCTTCATCCCCGGCCCCGGTGTTAAAACACGGAAAAACGAGCCCTTAATTATACACTTCTTTCTCTTATTATATATATATATATATATATATATATATACTTGATTTGGCGAAGATCCAGAGTTAGCGAACGAATTCGTCTGCCAAACCCAATTTGACACAGGATATTTTTTATTTTATAGATACAGTTTATTCTTTGATCATGCTATCGCACTATAACGTATACAGACCCACTCTTTTTTTTAATGGAAAGGAGGATACCGTCCTTTCTGGGCTGTTGCATAAAAGCACTAAATCTGACGTCTCATGCTCAGCAGTCTTTTTTTTCCCCTTAGAAGTAGCGAGGGGGGGGGTAAAACAGCCCACAGAGAGGACTATAGCAGGGCCCAGGCAGCCATCAGCGAGAAAGTCTGTACTTCTTACCACGTTAGCTTTCGTTTGACGAAGCCGCACGCCACCTACAGGCATTGGGCATTGGACTCGGTAGCCGAGCTTTTACGTACCGTATGAAGCGTGCGGCTATGGTCGGTTTCATGATTTCATGGCAATAACTGTCTGTTTCCAACCTTGTGCATCGGCCTCAGTGGCAGATTTAGAGTGGGGGTGAAGAGGGGGAGCGATCGCTATTTCAAAAATTATCTGTCGGCGCTCCTCCCTCTCAATATAGGGCTCGGAGTTCACCTCATATCATCAATCAGGACAAATGAGTGAAACCACTGTGAGCACATATTGACATAATTAGTGCAATGAAGAGATTTTTCTGCTAGCAAATACAAAAAAGTCATGACTACTCCCACCTCTCCAAAGTTACTTCAGCCCCCCCCCCCCCCCCCCCGTAAATTGAGTGGCTGGACCCGTCCCTGCTCACACAGTAACTTCATTCGTTTACCGCGTTTTTGCATATCGTGAATTAACCCATCAATGCCACCTCGGCCGGACACGGTTCCATTTATGTCCGGGCGACATTAGAGGAGGCTTCATGTCAGAGTCCTTTAGCAAATTTTCACATACGCACGGTTATATCGTGGGCATTAACGATGACCTGATAGTATTTATTTGTCGCCTAGCTCATTAAATCTTTGAGACTTTGAAGAGCCATAAAATTACTTCCTCAAGTTTAAATGTTTCTGGGTTTTCTTCCAAATAATTTTACCATCCCAAGCACTTCAATAGAAGGACTAAGGTTGCATGACGGGCTTGTTGGTTATTCATATTGTTCGAGGTATGCGCTATACCTCGAACAACTTCAATAGAAGGAGTTTCAATTGCATATATGATTTATGTTTCAGGTCTCCTTGGACGCTGTCAAAGACATCTACGCGATGGATGGAAATATTGTGACACTTCGCGTGATGCATGGCATACGGGAGGCCCACCTCAATCCCAATAACTTTGAGAAGATGCGCGTCCCCTAGGCCTACCGATTGTTTGGTCCACAAGTGACCCGTGGCCTGCGCTTCTACTAACAAGATGTCGATCCATCAAGACGCAACTGCATACAGGCGACTTTGTGGTTGTTTGAGTAAGTGTGTCCGATATCTTAATTGTGTTGGTTTCAGCAGCAATGCTTAGGATATGTTTGGAAATTCAGGTAGAAGGAAGTATTTGTTTGCACAGCTGGGTACTTGAACAAGCTATATACACTAGAATGAGTGTACCGTTCTGAGTGTGTACATAAATCACAGTCAACTGCAACGGCATAATGCAGGACACTTCGAACATGCTGCAAGGGAAGCCTCGAAACCACATAAAACGCTCCTATAGGTTTTTCGAACATGTTACTGAAATGTCAAGCTCACAAATATAAAGCAAAATTTTCTCTACGCAGATTATATCATGTGACATTTACTGCATTTCTTCTCGCCCAAACTCACAGCGTTTCTTGCAAACTTAATAGCAAATTTTGTAACGTTACAAGTGCTAAGATGTACTAGAGCAGTGTACCTCTGTCCAGAAACAAAACAGCATAATTATATCGTACTAATTTTGCAACATCTTTATGCACCTGAAATAATGAGGCACGAATCCCCACGATGACATGCAATGTCATGTGCATTGCGCGTTCCTGCTAAAAATATCTTGCACACGGGCATAGTGTAATGCTCTTCTTACTTTCTTTTCTTTTACGCAGGATGATAAACAGCATCCTCACCATCATGTCCTCTCAATACGCCAGAGTAGCGCTGCGGTTGAACTCGAGTGCGGTTGACTGCCCCTACACTTTTCTTGCTTACTTGACCGAATGGGAGTCACACGCAAAAGGCAAGCGGGGCTTTCTGAGTCAGTCCACAGCAGCAGGGGTTCGAGTAACCATCAAAAGCACCTTGCTATTGCTGGAATATCTGACGACGGTAGTAGTTTATGCCTACCTGATGACAGCCCGGCTGAACCAAGACAGCGCTCGTGTTGTCTTTTTTGCTTTCCTTGCCTCGCCTTTCATTTCACGTTTCTTCTAGCACCTTCGTGCTCGCGCTGCAGCCCTTATTGCCATGAATCAAGACCCCCTGGAGAACACTTTCGGTATTGTGCGGCAGTGCAGCGGGAATAACGATCATCCTACACCGCAGCAGTTCATCGGCAGAATGTCATGCATCAGCTTTTGCAACCTTGTGCGCTCGGCGGACAAGGGCAATGTGACTCCTGACACGCTTGACTCTCTTTTGTCCCCTGGACTGTGCCTGCCCCCGTCACCGCCACCACAGAACCCAGGCTTCACTCATGCACTAAATGAAATTCAGTTTAAAAGCAATGAAAACGATATATTCGACGATGTGATGCCACATGAGAGCAACCATGAAGAATACGTGTCCGTCAGAAGTGACCGCAGACTGGTCCATTACATTAGCGGGTTCGTTGCGAGGAAATGCATCGTGCGATTGCACTGTTCTGCTTGCGAAAATGACTTGTTGACTTCGCGAGAATCTGAAAGCGCTATCGTGCAGTTCACCCAACAGTATGACTACGGGGGCCTTTTGTACCCATCTTCGACCTTGGTGAGCTTTGTTGGATTTCTTGAGGACACATTCACCGATTGTTTTAGCACCCGCCGCGTGCACCATGACAGCATCATGGATCTCATAGAGGTCCTAAAGGTGAACAAAGTGAAACTGATTGGATGCGAGGAGCATCGTGAACATGTCACTCAGCGAGTGGTAGGGTTTTATGTGCTGACAAGGCTGAGATTCTTCATAAAAGCCTTGAACCGTGGACAACGTTCTCGGCGGAAGTCTGCTCAACAAAGAAAACTGAGCAGGTGCTCGTGAGGAGCAAGCGTCGTTTATAAATAAAGCAATGGGCATAAAAATGCAATTGTTAGAAATGAACATGCCCTTTTGTGAACTAGTGAAAGAAGACTTCGACTTGACAGAGAGACTTACTAGCAGTTTGGCCTGTGTGGCGTGTGTTTTATCATGTGTTAGTAAGCTATGCTTTATTACACGAGGGCGGAGACAACACAATGTGAGTTCGGTTTCGATGTGCATTGTGATTCCTCATACAGTGCGTGTTTTATATTTTGCAACTGGCATTTCGTTACAAGAACAGCCGTGAAGTTAGAAGTTGATGCTGAGTTGCATGAACTTCTCTTTTCAGTCACAAATGTTGACAACTGTTGTTATGAACCATTACTTAAGAAAACTTTCTTGATGTTATGATTCTGCAGCAAACTAGCAGAACTGGTCAGACAAAGTTAGTTTTTTTTCTTTAATTTTTTTGACAAAGATCACTGCACAAGGTCCAGAAAAGCTCTGTTCAGCGTTGTTTGCTGGCTCCCAACCGTTCTACATACTGTGGGCATTTAGTACACCCATCCTCTTCACCTGTACATTATCATCATTATCATGTGTTGCTCATCCATCCTCATCGTTGTCGTCTAGCATCATCATCTTGGTTCGTTCATCGTAGCTGTCGGCTGCCGGTCCCTCGAGCCTAATAAAGGTCTTCCGAACCAAGACTTCATACGTGGTGGAGCGTGCTGTTAGATTCCCCGTCGTCCTGTCGACCACTCTACCCCTGAAGCTACGTTCAGGTCACCACTTGGACCAGGTGTCCTGAAATATGTCGCATCAAAATGAAGTCGGTGCTGCAGCCGTTACCACCCCGCCACCGCGTGCTGCACCTTCTCACGTCATTAACAGCCTCCACCGTGAGCCCCATCCCTTCGCTGGTATGCGCGGAAAATAAGTGGAGGAATGGCTTGACGATTTCGAACGTGTCGGCGCTGCTAACCGGTGGGATAACACCTACTAACTCGCTCACGTCTCATTCCACCTCACTAGTCTACCACTTCATCATTCTGCCACTTCATCGACTTTCCCGACTGGTCAGCCTTCAAAGATCAGCTTCGCCTTGTCTTTCGTACACCGGCTGTTCGTTTGGCTCTCGCAAAGAAAGCTCTTGCGACTCGGAAACATCACATCGGGGAGTCGTATAGATCCTACATCGAGGATGTTCTTTGACTTTACGGCTGGGTCGACACATCAATGACAGAGTCAGATAAAGTACGCCAGCTTCCTCAGCGGATGGCACGCGTCGCATTCAATGCCCTTACAATCCAGAATCCGGCTACCGTTGCTGACGTTGCGACAACCTGTCAGTGCCTCAAAGAACTTGAGTCTATGCGCCTACAACCAGACAGTGGCGCAGCCCGTATTACCGTTGATCCAAACCTACGAGACACAATAAGGGTGATTATACACGAAGAGTTAGAATCAATGGGATTCACACTGCCTTCGGTGTGTCCCATTCAGTCTTCTTCAACGTCATTGCGAGATGTCGTCAGAGAGGAGCTCACGTCCCACATGGCCCACCTGCAGCCCACTGTCGCTCGTACTCTCCCATCGTTCTCGCATGCCGCCGCCGCACCATCAGGCACCGTCAGCTCGACGTCGCCACCAGGAACATACGTGTCGGTTACTGCCGCACCTCCTACAAGCTTTCCCACGAGCTTTCCGTCACCACCGCTTGAGCCATCATCTGTCCCTCCAACTGCTCTCTCTCCCGGTGCAGTTAACGCAGGCTACTACCCTCCTTATCAATCGACTCGCCATAGGTGCTAATATTGCGGCTATCGTGGTCAGATTTTACGCTTTTGCCGCAAGCGCCAGCAAAACGAGTGTCGATGGTACGACATACGCGAACGGAACTATACCGCAGGAGCCTTGTACCAGGGCCGCCGTCATTCGTCGCCACCACGTCGGTCTCCATCTCCACCAGCATCGGGTAAACTGCGCTGTAGTCATCAATCAACCTGACGCCGTTCACCATCGCCCTACCATCGCTCCTCTTCTCCTCTTCAGCCTGCTTCTCTCGCTTCTGATTGGCGTCCGGAAAACTAAGCGATGCAGTTTTTTGGAGGACAAACTGCATTCCAACATAGGATTCTAATTCCTCCAGCGTGACCTTGATTTCAGTCACATTTGAGGGAGTGGACGTTGATGCTTTGGTGGACACTGGGGCTGCGTTTTATATTATTCGTGCTGATTTGTGTACCCGCATTCGAAAAATCACGACGCCTTATGATTGACCAACACTGGTTACAGCCCAGGGAACAATGATTCGCCCTTCCGCTCTCTTTACTGCCCGTGTGCTAATCGAGGACATTCTTCATCATATAGAATTTGCTGTGCTAGCCTCGTGCTCCCATGAACTCATTTTACGCTGCGACTTTCGTTCCTCTGCTTCCGCGGCTATTTGTTGTGCACAACGTGTCGTCCATCTTACTGACAAAGACCACTTGCTCAGCGACGAAACCTACAAGCCACTTCGACTCATCGCTGCTGTAGACATCCAGTTACCACCACACGAACATCAATTAGTCACAGTTTTGTCCAACGACGTCGAATCTGGTGACATTTTGGTCACTCCCCTGCCCCGTTGCCTTAATGAAGGCATAGCTCTCGCATCAGGTGTGGCTCGCTACAACAACGGATCAGCTGTCCTCGCTGCTACAAACACCACACCAGATAAAATTTTACTGCCACCGGGCATTACTGTCACCTGCGTTGCCGATCTGCAGCCTGTGTGCGTCGTGCCTCTTAGCCATGTCTCCTCTAAAGCCCATCCTGCAGATCATGCTGCTTCTTCGGAGTTTACAGCAGCCATCAAGAAAGACTTGACAGACTCACAGAAGCAGCAGCTGCTTGATTTGTTGAAAAAGCATGCAAACTCTTCTGACGTTCATTCATCCACCCTGGGCCAGACAGCCGCTACAGGGCATCGTATTCAGACCGACGGAACATCCATTGTGCACCGCTGTCCGTACCGCGTCTCTCTAGCCGAACGAAAAATTATTGAGGAAAACGTAGACGATATGCCGCAACGGGAGGTAATCCGACTCTGAGCCGGTCCTTGGTGATCTCCCATCGTTCTGGTGCGTAAAAAAGACGGTTCCGTTTGATTTTGCGTCGATTACCGAGCACTCAATAAGATCACTAGGAAGGACGTATACCCTATGCCACGCATCGACGACACCCTCAATTCCTTACTAGGTGCTGAATTCTTTTCAAGCCTCTACTTGCGTTCCGGCTATTGGCGAATCCCCTTGCACGAAGATGATAAAGAAAAAACTGCGTTTGCGACCCCGAATGGCCTATACGAATTCAATATCATGCCGTTCGGTCTAAGCAGTGCGCCCGCAACTTTTGAGCACTTGATTGACACCATGCTGCGTGGCCTGAAATGGAAGACTTGCCTATGTTATCTCGAGGACATTGTTGTCTTTTCATCGACGTTTCCTCAACATCTGCAACGCTTGGACGAGGTCCTGACTTGCCTTGCAGGCACTGGTCTTCAAATTAACACCAAAAAGTGCCATTTCGCCAGCAGATCTATCAAGGTCCTCGGTCATGTTGTGAGCAAGGACGGAATTCGTCCAGACCCTGAGAAAACTGCTGCGGTGCTTCGCTTACCTCGCCCTGACAAACCGAAAGATTTGCGAAGTTTCCTTGGTCTCGCGTCTACCTTTCGGCAATTCATACAAAACTTTGCCTCCATAGCCGCATCACTCCATAAGCTACTTGCTTCCGGTATGCCCTTTCAGTGGTCTCAGGAATGTGAATCGGCTTTCGACAGGTTGAAGAGTGCCCTCACGACCGACCCTGTACTTTCTCATTTTCGTGATGATGCACCGACCTTCCTGCACACAGACGCTAGCGGCCGCGGTTTAGGAGCCGTGCTCCTGCAACGCGACAACTCTTTTAGAGAGCGGGTCGTTGCATACGCCAGACACGTCCTCACCGCAGCCGAGAGGAACTACACGATCACTGAGCAGGAGTGCCTCGCCATCGTTTGGTCAGTGCAGAAATTTCGTCCTTATCTGCACGGCCGCCATTTCACCATTGTGACTGACCACCACGCTTTATGTTGGCTTTCGACACTCAAGAACTTGTCGGGACGCCTCGGCCGCTGGATTCTACGCCTCCAAGAGTATGATTTTGACATCGTATACAAGTGTGGCAGAAAGCATAAGACGCCGATGCTCTTTCTCGCTGCCCACCCCCAGCAGCTCCAGTCAGCGTTTCCGCAATCACTTTGCACAATACACCGTCGGAGTCCACGTCTACGGCGGTTTCCTCTCTCACGTCTCTGGACCAGCTGCCTTCAGACGACCCCCGCAATTTTCCTTCTCGACAGCTGGCTGACCCATACTGTTGACGTATTATAGGCAACTTCACTGGCAGTTCTCGGTGCTCTACCGCAAAATTTACCATCCTGATGGTCAGCGCTGGGTTCCCATTCTACCCCGATCGCTTCGGTCTGAAGTCCTTAGAGCGCTTCTTGACCATCCGACTGCTGGTCACCTTGGTTACCATAAAACTGGGGGTGTGCTCGGTGGCTGTGCTTCAGCGCAGACCACTAATCCGTTGCTTTTCGCCATGCAGGTCCACAGTTTCTTCACTGGACTACTTTTGCCCGCAATTCTGGCCTTCGCCCCAGCTACAGCGATCGCAGCAAACCGTTCCAGCACGCCCGGTGCGGGCCCCTGCCCTGCTCCGTCCGCGACCGATTCAGCGTGCCCAACAGCGCCGCCACTGCCCTCTTTGGTTCCCCAATCACCCTGGAAAGCGCTATCGTCAGCAACATCATCCATTAAGTCAGCTATAAAACCGCCCCTGTCGTCCCGCACGCTCTGTGGGCTCGGTGGCTGTGCTTCAGCGCAGATCACTAATCCGTTGCTTTTCGTCATGCAGGTTAGTCGAATGTCTCATTCTTTTGGAAAAAAAACTAGCAATTACTTTCTTATACAGCTACCGAGCCCACGATGTTGCGCTACAATTGTTGTTGAATGTATTCATGCGATGCAGTCGCTTTTGCTTTTGGCGGGAGATATTGAAACCAACCCTGGCCCTCCCAGTATTGAGGACGTAATGAACGAGTCAAGAAAGCTATCGGCTGGCCAGTTGAAGCTGATTATCGATATGCTAGACCTTAAAAACCAGCTACTAACAACAGACAAAACCCTATCGGACCTCAATAAACGCATGACTGATTTAGAAGGACATTATCACGCCATTTCAACCATCAAAACCGACCTGGACACTATAAAAACAGATACCACTGAAATGTCTAACCAGATTGACCGTCTTGCTGCACAGATGGATGACACCAAAAACAGGTCCCGCCGCAATAACCTGATCTTTTATAACATTCCCGACCCAAACCCTTAAAAAACATTTGCAGAATCTGAAGAAATCGTCACCCGTCATTGTCATGATCACTTGAAGTTCACCGTTGACCCTAATCACATTGAACGGGCACATCGCCTAGGATGCCATACAGGGGGCCATAATCGGCCACTCATTATAAACTTCAATCATTTCAAAACTAAAGAATCTCTACTTTCTAATGGCCCCAAATTTAAGGGAAGCAACTTCAGTGTAGGTGAAGATTTCTCTCATCCCGTTAGAGTTGCTCGTAAAAAACTGATCGCCTTCGCTAAATCAAAATCTACTTCCTACTCATTGCAGTTCAAAACATTGCAAAATGGTACCAAACGCTACGTGTATGACCACTCCACAGATTCTGTTCAGGAAATGTTGTAGCAATTGCCCCATCATCAAAATAGGCCTCACCGCCCTCGATCCGCCCCTCGATCAAACTTATTGCTCTCTGCTATCTTTACTAACATACGCAGCTTTATTCCAGAATGTGACATTATTTCTAATCTGGTGTTATCATCTGATAGCAACCTTCTGATACTAACGGAAACATTGCTTACTAGTGACGTGACTGACGGCGAGGTACTCGCTGACCTACCCAATTTTAGAGTGTTTCGAAACGATCGCAGCGGCATGAGAGGAGGAGGAGTACTCGTCGTTGTCAGTCACAACATATCCTGTTCGTCTATAAACATTGTGTCCGACCTTGAAATCTTGTGGCTTAAATGCCATGCCGCACCGCACTCAGTTTTACTAGGCGTTTGCTATAGGCCCCCTCACAGTACTCCCGATTTTTCTTTTAAGCTCAATAATATCCTAAGCGAAATAACGAACAAACACCCTAACATGCATGTAATTCTGTTTGGCGATTTTAATTTTTCTAATATCGATTGGGCAAGCCAGCCTGCACCAGCAGCTACGTCAAGGGAATCGAACGACTTCCTTGATGTATGCCTTAACTTTAACCTATCTCAAGTTCTTATAGAACCAACCCGCGTTACTGATAACTGTCAAAACATTCTGGATCTTATATTAACCAGCCATCCCGAGTGCATGTCCTCCATTGCGTACCTGCCTGAAATCAGTGACCATAAAGTCATTCATGCTGACTTCGCGATTAAGCCCGCTTTAGCACCGACCATAAAAAAAACTATCTGTTTGTATGATAAAAGAAATTAAGAAGCAATTAACTCTGAACTAACGAATTTTTACTCCACTTTTGACACTCCCTTTTCTCATCATAATGTAACCGAAAACTGGTTGATTTTCAGAGATAAGCTAAACGAAATGGTTGATAAATACATTCCCCAAATTAACATCAATCCTAATACCGCCCAACCCTGGTTCAATAAAGCACTGAAGCGATTAGAAAACAAGAAAAAACGCTCCTTCCGCGCAGCCAAGTCCCGCAACACCCCTGATGCATGGAACAAGTACAAAGCCGCCGAATCTGCTTATCTGCAAGCCATACGTCATGCCAAACACTCATTCTTCCATTCGGACGTACCGAACATGCTTAAGAACAACCCCCAAAAATTCTGGCAAGTCATAAACCCACAGGACACGCGCAATATTACGCTACGTAATGAGTTAGGGGATGCCCTAGGTGACACGGAATGTGCACGCGTGTTTAACGCCGCCTTCGCATCCGTTTTCACCCAAGAAACTGAGTTGTCATTTACCATCCCTCATGCGAACTTTGAATGTATCATGCCACCAATTACGTTTTTTCCAGCGGTATTTCATCACTAATAGACAAAATCAAACTTTCCTCTTCAGCTGGTGTAGACAACATTACATCCGAACTCCTGAAAAATACTAAAGATATCTGTGCAGCGTATCTGTGTCTACTATTTTCACAATCAGTTTCAACAGGAATGCTGCCTCCAGATTGGAAGCACGGAAAGGTCGTTCCAGTCCCCAAATCAGGTAACAAACAATCACCATTAAATTATCGTCACATTTCATTAACTAGCGCACCCTGCAAACTCTTCGAGCATATCAATTACACACATATCATGGACTTGCTTGATTCCAATAATTTTTTTCACCCTGCACGGCATGGCTTTAGGAAAGGGTATTCGTGTGAAACGCAGCTATCTATGTTTGCTCACGACCTGCACGTTAACCTCGACTCTAACCTTCAGACTGACGCCATCTTCATCGATTTCGCAAAGGCATTTGACAAAGTTCCTCATGAGCACCTACTACTAGAGCTTGCCGCGTTGAATTTAAATGATGACGTATTAGCATGGATTAAAGAATTCTTAACTAATCGTTCGCAATCAGTTTCCGTCAACAATCAAATGTCTAACACTACCACGGTAACCTCAGGTGTCCCTCAAGGGTCTGTCCTAGGCCCGTTTCTGTTTTTGATTTACATTAATGACCTACCATTACATGTATCTTCTAACATACGCATGTTTGCAGACGACTGCGTTATTTATCGTAAAATAAACAACGTTTCGGATAACACGTCTCTTCAAACTGACTTACTAAGCTTACAGGAATGGTATAACCTTTGGCTAATGGAACTCAACCCTAACAAGTGTAAAACTGTTTCCTTTCACCGCCGCCGAAATCCGATAGTATTCCCGTACCAAATTGCTGACACAAACCTCGAACTAGTTCCTTCCTATAAATATCTCGGAGTAACCCTTTGTAGCGATTTAACCTGGGCAACGCACATTACGAACATCATTGCATCTGCTAACAAAACACTCGGGTTCTTAAAACGCCATTTGCGTCACGCTACTAATAATGTCAAATTACTAGCTTATCAATCTCTCGTAAGGACGAAGATAGAATACGCATCAGCCATTTGGAGCCCGCATCAAGCATATCTCATCAATCAACTTATTCATTCTACGTACTCTTACGACGTCAGCATATCAGCACTGAAAACAGAATCTGGCCTATCATTGCTTGCATCTCGTCGCCGCATTTCTAGTCTTTCCCTTTTTCACAAGTTTTTTTACAGCTCGCTCGGCAGGCCACCATACATTCTTCCTCCGGCACGCATCTTCCATCGCACTGGTCACCCGCAACAAGTTGAGCGGCCGCATACGCGCACCGTCACTTTTTCGTCCTCATTCTTTTTTCGTGCAGCTACGGACTGGAACGGCATTTCTAACGAAATCACCGCCATAACCTGTCCTACCACCTTTTTGAACACCGTAACAAATTACCTTTCATTGTGAAAAAAAAAATGGCTTTCACGTTTTCATATATGTACCAACCCCTTATGTAATACCCCTTCAATGGGGTCTTTAAGGTAATAAAATGAAATGAAATGAAAACCTACGATCGCCTTCGAAGTCGCTTTTATTGGCCAGGCATTACCACTAGTGTAGCTCGGTACGTCGGGTCCTGCACTACCTGCCAATGTAGAAAACTACCCGCATCTGCGTCAGCCGGTACACTGCAGCCTCTTCCGTGCCCAGCCACACCATTCGAAGTTGTAGGCATCGATCTTTGTGGCCCCCTTCTGTCAGTGCTGCTGGAAACCGTCGGATAGTAACAGCCATTGACCATTTGACGCGCTACGCCGAAACGGCATCCGTCACTACCGGTTCAGCTTCTGAAATGGCCGATTTCATCCTCCGAGCCACTATACTGCGCCATGGTGCTCCACGTGTATTGCTTAGTGACCGTGGAAGGGCCTTCCTTTCACAACTAGTGAACGGACTTTTTCACACTTCCGGCACAACTCACAAGACTGCCTCTAGTTATCATCCCCATACTAACGGCCTCACTAAGCGATTCCACCGCGCAATTGCCGACATTATCGCCGCCTATATTCAACCAGACCACAAGAACTGCGATGTAGTTCTACCATTCGTCACTTTCGCCTATAATACGGCCATTCAGCAGACAACCGGCTACTTACCATTTTACCTAGTTTATGGACGCTCCCATACTTTGTTTGTTTGTAGCCTCTAATCCATGGCTCATACGCACTCTGAGGGATTGGCCAAGAGAACATAGCCTCACATGGACGATAACTGCATTATTGCTTACAACGAAAAAAAAGGCGGGGGGGGAGGGGAGTTGTATAGTGAAGACAGTATGTTAAAAAAAAGAAAGAAACCAAAGATTTAGATAGTGAGAAAAAAAGAATCAACAAGAAAGTAGACACTAATAAGTATAACTTGATTTTGGGAGCCGACCAGACAGCTGGTTTTGCCAAAGCATACTTCTTTCCTGGACGTCTCTTTCTTTATCTGCCACGCAAATTCATCTCCATCCTCTTCAGAGGAATACAATTTAAGACTCGCACAGTGCTGCCAACATGCTCGTATAAATACTGAAGCCTGACAGCAAGAGAGAAAGCTAGTTTATGATGAATCGCATCGTGCTGTATCCTTTCAACCTGGAGACGAAGTGCTGCTTTTGATTCCTATTCGCACACCTGGTTTGTGTGACAAATTTTAGCCCCGGTTTATCGGGCCGTGCACAGTTCTTGAAGAGACTTTGCTAGTGAGCAGTGGTGATCCAGCCACTTCAACTTTTGGAGCAATTTTTGGAGCAGAGAAAATGCTCTTTTGGAGCACCTTTGTATCGGCACTCGATTTTGGAGCAGCAATTGTAGCAGCAACTTATTTTACAAAAATACATCTCTCATTATTGCTGAAACTAAAGCTGTGATAGCAACCACAGTTCTATAAAACCGTATTTGTCTCAATTCTCAATTATTAATTAGAGTGTCACGTGCATGCCGATTTTAAAAGCCACCAAGAAATGGACCAGTCCATCAGATTTAATGCACTACTGAAAATGAAGGTAATGCAGGTGTAGCATTAGTTTATTAAAGTACACTAAAAGCTACGACGAAAATTCCCAGAAACCGAACTGTAAGGAGAGTTTTGAACTTTCATTTATTTACAGAAGAAAGATGTGCA
>NW_027465695.1:0-18077 GCF_043290135.1 Rhipicephalus microplus | reverse complement strand
AAGATCGAGATCAAAGAGGGAAGAGAGAAACACAGCACATTCAGCAGCACACGCGCGCACACTCATAGTCCAGTCTTGTCTTTCGCGGTGTGTGACATTGCTGTTACAGTCGCTTGTTCAAGCCGGTGTCGCGTAGGAATTTCAACAGAGCTTTCGTCGCCTTCTGTTGCATTGTCTTTTCTCGGGCACTTGACAGAATAATGTCCAGAGACATTTGGCTGTTGTCGATGCGCGCAAAAGCGGACGCCAGTGACTATCTCTGAATTTCATACAAGGGACAGTCACACAGGAAGTGGTGTAGCGTCTCTTCCCAATGACAGGCATCGCAGAGAGCATTGTCGGCCATTCCTATGACAAAGGAATAAGATTTTGTAAATGCCACTCCTAGCCATAAGCGACGAAGAAGGGTGGCTTCTCTTCAGTCGAGTGCAGTGGGCATGCGGAGAGCCATCAAAGAGGACAGGTGGTGTTGACGATTTGTATCGATGCTTGTTGGGCACCATAGTGAAAACGGGATTTCACGCGCAAGTCGTCGAAGATTACTGGCAGCATCGGTCCTCGAAAGTGGTATAACCTTCTTCTATAGGCTTCTTCTCGTGTTCCTTCAAGGGCTGCCCGTGCGGCAGTATCGGCAGGTTCGTTCCCTATATGCCACAGAGACTTGGCAGCCATTGAAGCGTCACATGATGCCCTTTCTCGTGTGAAGTGTGGAGAAGGCATCGAATTTCGAAAATAAGCTGTTCGTATGGTCCGCGACGCAGTGCTGAGAGCACAGATTGTAGGGAGTGCATTTCGTGGGCGTGCATGAGCATGTACATAGGCACGAGCGAACTGAAGTGAGAACAAACCGGTCAAGTGAGGGAATTCGACCCGCTGATTAGACAGAAGGGAAATAGAAATTCACTAGCGAAATTGACCAGTGATCTACCTATTGTTAGCTGTAGCAAAGATACAGCGTCCAACACCTGGCGGCGCTGGCTTAAACCAAAGCTTTTTGAGGCCACGCGGCGGGGTGTTCCACTCATACGTGCTGACGGTTGTACATATTTGATAGTGGTATAGGCGCAGCTTGATCAGTTACATTTATTGATTGATTTGTGGGGTTTAACGTCCCGAAACCACCATATGAGTATGAGAGACGCCGTAGTGGAGGGCTCCGGAAATTTCGACCACCTGGCGTTTTTTAACGTGCACTCAAATCTGAGCACATGGGCCTACAACATTTCCGCCTCCATCGGAAATGCAGCCGCCGCAGCCGGGTTTCGATCCCACGACCTGCTGGTGAGCAGCCGAGTACTTTAGCCACTATAGACCACCGCGGCGGGGCTGATCAGGTACTTTTCTCAGCTATGTTAGCAAAGTTACCTCGTAGAAAGGAAACATTAAAAAGTCGTGTTTATTTTAAATAGTGACACGCAGTACTGAAGCAAATGCAACCATAGATCTTGATCTGATCATATTTTACTAAAACGTATATCGTTGATATTGGTTGGCGCTGCTCGGCCAGCTTACCTTCCTGAGTACTAACCTCCTGAGTGGCATTTACAAAATCTTATTCCTTTGTCATGGGAATGGCCGACAACGCTCTCTGCGATGCCTGTCATTGCGAAGAGACGCTACACCACTTCCTGTGTGACTGTCCCTTGTATGAAATTCAGAGATAGTCACTGGCGTCCGCTTTTGCGCGCATCGACAACAGCCAAATGTCTCTGGACACTATTCTGTCAAGTGCCCGAGAAAAGACAATGCAACAGAAGGCGACGATAGCTCTGTTGAAATTCCTACGCGACACCGGCTTGAACAAGCGACTGTAACAGCAATGTCACACACCGCGAAAGACAAGACTGGACTATGAGTGTGCGCGCGTGTGCTGCTGAATGTGCTGGGTTTCTCTCTTCCCTCTTTGATCTCTATCTTTCATCTCCCCATTCCTCTCCCATGCGCAGGGTAGCGAACCGGCTGCCTATAGACTGGTTAACCTCCCTGCCGTTCTTTTCCCCCTATTTTTCTTCCTTCCTTGCCAAAGGCACCATTTAACAAGACCACATTGGAAACGCATCATAGGAAATTGAGCTTTAATTCTTGGTCTATACCCAAGACTTGAAGTTTGTAGTGCACACGTATGGTCCAACTCATTCAGGAAAATAACCTGAATAACCTGAGCTTTTGAAGGCTCCCGCCTTCAAAAGCTCAGTCAGTTATTATTTCAGTTGAATTTAGGCAAACAAACCACATTTGTAAATAGTTTACCTCGCACTAATTATCTGACAGAAAACTCAACCGAGCAGACACGCGTGATGCGAGTTGGAAACAAAGGGCTTGCCTTTTAAAATGCTGATTGCTATATAAGCTGACCACAGAGCAAAATATTGTTACGGGGAAGATTTATTCACCGAGAGCTGGTCTTGCTAACGGCTTAAAGAGCGCATAGTCATGCAGGCCAACGGGAGAAGCTCGAGAGTCCAACCCACTACAACCACGTCGTCGTCTTCTTCATTTGGGTGCTAATTTAGCTGTGTCGGGGCGACAGTTCCATACATGTATCATCACCCCGGCCCGTAAGGCACCGTCTTGGTGCCTGTTGAATGAGCGAGTCGGCGTTGTAGGGCTTGAGACGAAAAACGTGGACTACTTCCGTTCTGGGTGCAGCAGCTGATGAGTTTGTGGTAGCGGCAATCTCGCAGGTCACAGGTGTGACCTGATGAATGACTCGGTAGGGCCCAGCGTATCGCTATAGTAGTTTCTCGCAGAGGCCAACACGTCGAGTTGGGAGCCACAGGAGAACAAGAGATCCCGCAGAAAAAACGGCATCTCTATGTCGACGGTCATAAAGAGACTTCTGTGCTGTCTGCGACGACGATAACCGAGCACGCGCTACCGCGCGTGCAGTGATGGCACGGGTGATTGCATCCTGAGCGTACGAGGTGGAGGATGGGTGGTCTGATGAAATCAGTGTGTCGAAGGGCAGTAAGGGATGACGTCCGAAGAGTAGATAAAAAGGGGAGTAAACCGCTGTTTCATGACGCGACGAGTTTTCGGCGAAGGTTACGAACGGAAGAGCTATGTCCCAATCAGTGTGGTCGGTAGATACGTACATGGAAAGCATGTCCGTTAATGTGCGGTTTAGGCTCTCCGTAAGGCCGTTCGTCTGAGGGTGGTAAGATGTGGTGAAGTTGTGACGGGTAGCACAAGATCGAAGTAGATCATCAACCACACGAGATAGAAAGTAGCGACCACGATCTGTGAGCAGGTGAGTCGGGTCGGAGCGCCATGCTGGAGAATAATGTCGTACAGCAGGAAGTCGGCAACGTCGGTTGCGCAGCTGGTTGGTAGCACTCGAGTGATTGCATACCGAGTGGCATAGTCTGTGGCCACTGCAATTCATTTATTTTCAATTGTAGAAGTAGGAAAGGGACCTAGCAAGACCAACCCCACTCGATAAAATGGCTCGGCTAGAACTTCAATAGGTTGAAGTAGACCGGCAGGGGGAGTAGTAGGCTTCTTTCCGCACTGGCAGAGGTCACAAGATGCGACGTAACGGCGAACCGAGCGGTACAGACCCTTTCAGAATACTCGTCGTCGAATGCGGTCGTAAGTGCTGGAGACTCCTAGATGTCCAGAAGTTGAAGCGTCGTGGAATTGTCGCAGAACATCCTTTCGCCGGTGATGCAGTACGACGAGTAAAAGTTCCGCGCCGTCGGGGTGTAAGTTGCGGCGGTACAAAACGTTGTCTTGAAGAAGGTAGCTGCTAAGAGAAGGGTCAGCATAATGCGATTGAAGGCGGCCAATGACGATGAGCAGCGATGGATCTCGGCGCTGTTCGTCAGCCACGTTCAGAAAGTCAGTGATGGCTAAAACACAGGGATCGGATTACAAATCAGTGCAGCTAGGTGGGTCAACGGGGTGCCGGGTTAAGCAGTCAGCATCGCTCTGCAGCTTTCCAGATTTGTAGACAACCGAGAACGTGTACTCCTGTGATCGAAGTGCCCATCGGCCGAGTCTTCCTGTAGGGTCCTTAAGCGTCGACAGCCAGCAAAACGCATGATGGTCCGTGATGACTGCGAACGGACGTCCGTATAAGTGCGGACGGAATTTCGCAATAGCCCAAGCGAGGGCTAAGCATTCACGCTCAGTAATGGAATAATTTTGTTCCGCTTGCGACAAAAGGCGGCTAGCGTAGGCTATCACGCGGTTGGTGCCATTCTGTATCTGAGCGAGTATAGCACCAATGCCATGGCCGCTTGCATCGGTGCGAAGCTCTGTTCGAGCCGCTGGATCAAAATGAGCCAACACAGGTGGTGATGTGAGGGCGGTAATTAGCGACGCGAAGGAATGTTCTTGGTCCCTTCCCCAAGAAAAGGCCACATTCTTTTTTAGGAGATCCATGAGGGACCTAGCAATATCCGCGAAGTTGAAGAAAAAGCGGCGGAAGTATGAGCAGAGCCCAATAAAACTGCGAACTTCTTGTGTGGAACGCGGAACCGGGAATTCTCGGACTGCACGGACTTTTCCAGGGTCGGGTTGAACACCAGTGACGTCAACAAGGTGGCCGAGTAGTTTAATCTGCCGACGTCCAAATGAGCGTTTCGACGAATTCAGTTGGAGACCAGCGCAACGAAAAACGTCAAGAACTGCCGAGAGACGAGACAGGTGGCTTTCTAAGGAGGGCGAGAAAACTATTACATCATCCAGATAGCAAAGGCAGGTCGACCATTTGAAACCGCGAAGAAGAGAGTCCATCATACGTTCAAAAGTAGCCGGGGCATTGCACAACCCAAAAGGCATGACCTTGAATTGGTAAAGGCCGTCGGGTGTGATGAATGCTGTCTTCTCGCGGTCGCGGTCGTCGACCGAAATTTGCCAGTATCCGGATCGAAGGTCAAAGGATGAGAAATAGTTGGCGCCGTGGAGGCAGTCGAGTGCATCATCGCTTCGGGGTAAAGGATAAACGTCCTTCTTGGTGATCCGATTCAGGTGGCGATAGTCGACGCAAAAGCGCCAGGTGTTGTCCTTCTTTTTAACTAAGACCACAGGGGAGGCCCAAGGACTCGATGAGGGCTCAATGACGTCTTTACTCAGCATTTTCTCGACCTCCATCTGTATTACTTGGCGCTCAGCATGTGACACGTGATAAGGGCGTTTGTGGAGTGGACTGGCGTCGCCGATGTCGATGCGGTTAGTTATGGCACTTGTGCGGCCCAAGGGACGGTTGTCGACGTCAAAGATATCCCGGTAAAAAAATAGAACACCCCGGAGCGCCGCAACTTGGGAAGGTAAGAGGTCGCTGGATATCATTTTGTCGAGGAACGCTTTATTTTGCGACGTGATGACAGGTTTCGCCATGGTCTTAGTGTCAGGTGTGAAAGAACAAATCGAAGATTCATCAAGGGTGGAAAGATCGGCTAAAGTGATGCCTTGGGGAAGCACTTGGATCGACGTAGAGAAGTTCAGAACTGGAAGTAGCACCGTGTTGTTAGCAACAACCACTATAGTATGTGGTAGTGCGATGTGGCGCGTAAGGGTCAAATCAATGAGGGGAGCTACCAGATAGTCTCTATCAGGAGCGGACGGGAAGGGCGACAGAGGAATGCACATAGCAGCCTGGGGCGGTAGCCGTAGAGACTCCATGGATCGTAGCCGAGTGCGACTTGGAGGAGTGCAATCGGTGCACAAAGGCAATTCGAGCCGTAAAATACCGGTAGTACAATCGATGAGGGCGGAGTGGGCAGTTAAGAAGTCAATTCCAAGGATGACGTAGTGTGGGCAAACATCGAGGACTGCGAAGAGAACGGAAGTGTGGCGGCCAGCAACAGTAACGCGGGCAGTGCACATACCAAGCACCGATGTTCGACTTCCGTTGGCAACTCGAACAGTAGAGAACATAGCTGGTGTGAGAACCTTTTTCAGGCGAGATAGAAGTGTAGAACTCATAACAGATACTTGGGCACTAGTGTCAATTAGAGCAGTAACGGCGTGGCTATCAACGAACACCCGAAGTAAATTGCGTCTTGAATTTGTAGCCGGTTGAGGGTTTTCGTTCCGAGTCGTCAACGCAGCGCCACCTCCAGGAGCTGCACTCGTCAGTTTCCCGGGGAATGGCCAGAATAAGCCGGTGACGGAGAGCGGCGGCGTTGAGGGGAGCGTGACGGCCGACCCTGAGGTGAAGGCGAGCGGCTAGACCAGTTTCTTTGGACGATGACGTCAGCGTAGGACGATTCGGAGCGTGGAAATGAGCGGCGAGCTGAAGGGTCCAGAATATGGTCATCCGGAAAACCGGGTTGCGAATAGTGTCCACGGTCCTGACGGCGATCGACATTACGAAAGCTTCGCCAGAAATACCACCTGTTGCGGCAATGGCGGGAGATGTGCCGAACTCGAGAGCAAGAAAAGCAGATGGGTCGATCATCGTGCGTGCACCAGTCAGATGGATTTCGGTAGCGTGGTGGAAACCGAGGAGTTGAAGCTGCCGCAGCGACAAGTGGAGCAGAGCGGTGGTCAGCGTTGTGGACGGGAGTACTCATGGGCTGCGGCATAAGTCTGGCGGGCTGGAGAACCTGGACGCCCAGGTTAGCAAACTCCTGACGTACGACGGCTTGAATAAGCGAGGCTGTTGCCCAATTGTCTTGCGTAGGGGGCTGATAGGAAGCGGGTGCCATGGCTTCCAGCTCCTGGCGAACAATCCTTGTGATATTGGCAGGAGGCGCAAGTGAACGGGGCGCTGCAGAATCCTCGCAAGACAAAGTCGCAGCAGTGTTTGGTAGTCTCGCGATGTGGTGGGTGATTCGCCTGCTTTTAGCTTGCTCAAATCGCCGGCATTCAGATATGATGGAGTCGACAGTGGTGCAGTTGTTGCACATTAGTATGTTGAAAGCATCATCAGCAATGCCTTTCAACACGTTGCTGATCTTGTCCGCCTAGGACATGTTTTTGTCAGTCTTCCGGGACAGTGCCAGTACGTCTTGGATGTACGTGACGTACGACTCCGTCGATGATTGAATACGCGACGCGAGTTCCTGCCTGGCTGCCATCTGACGAGCAACTGACCGACCGAACAAATCGCGAAGCTTTTGCTTGCATGTGTCCCAGCTGGTTCATTCTTCATGCGTCTCATACCAGGCGCGTGCCGTACCCCGTAGGTAGAATAGAATATTTGCCAGCATAAGCGTTTCGTCCCACCTGTAGTGCTTGCTGACGTGCTCGAATAATGCGAGCCATTCTTCGTCGTCTGTGCTGTCCTTCCCGGAAAACGTGCCAGGGTCGAGAAGATGGTGGGGAATCACAGGTGATGGAGCCGGCGCGGATGGCGAGGCCTGAGTGCCAGTTTCAGGCATCGCGGCTGGAGAAAGCTGGCGTCCACTGCAGAATTCCAGAGCCGGGTTGTGTGAAGGCCCAGCACCTTCCACCAAAAGATGTTACAGGGAAGATTTATTCACCGAGAGCTGGTCTTGCTAACGGCTTAAAGAGCGCACAGTCATGCAGGCTAACGGGAGAAGCTCGAGAGTCTAACCTGCTACAACCACGTTGTCGTCTTCTTCATTTGGGTGCCAATTTAGGTGTGTCGGGGCTACAGTTCCATACATGTATCAATATTTATGCACGAAACAATGGTAGAGCAGCCGCAGGCAGAATATTACCACGCCTTTTCCATCTACTGAATAGCAAAGTGGAAAATTAGGAGCAGGCACGCTAGAGTAGTAAAAACAAAACTTTGTGTGCTTTCTTTGCGCCGTTTTCATACCACAAAGCGCGCGCGCTGTAGCAATATTGAGTTGGCGGACAACGCTGATCCAAGTGCAAGCAAACAGAGTCCCAGTAATGTCAATTCCACGAGCTCGTTTCCTGAAGTCCTCGGCAAACAAGTAGTGTGTACTCCGGTATTTCGTTTTCATACGAGAAACGACACGCCCTACCACTCAACGTTAACGTCCAACGAACAAAGAGCAAGGCTAGATCTGCTAGGAAACTTTTGATGTCCCTCTACTCCTCTTCGAAGCCGAAAACAAAATAGACTTTTTTTTGAGTAACAACCTTTTGATCTAGTCGCATTAGGCTTGTTTTTGGCTCGGCCGCCACTGCAACCGCATAACTTGTGACCGAGCATGTGATGGTTTTCCGTGACGGGAAAATGGTAAAAAGATAACTAATCATGCACCGAAAGGGGCATAAAGCTGAGCGTGTTGTTCACAGTCGTTTCGCGGCTATGTATAAAACCCAGGCAAATGCCAGAGTTCAATGCTTTGCCGCGTCTGTTTAAAACTCTATGCGCGGTTTTGTGACAGCCGTAGCTTTGCCTATTGTTTACTCAGCCAAATAGTTGCTGCTATAGTCTTTACATGCAGATGGCAGGTAAATCAACACTTCGGACTAACAAACTAATGGAAACTGGTGGTGAAGAGGGGCTACACATCGCGAGCTTTTGCGCATCAGAACGATAACAGCCTTCTAGCAGAAAAACTAAATTTAGTAACTCTTTGAAGAAGCCCGCTTTTGAGATTAAATTGTCATGAAACTTGTGACAAACTGCCCCGCCGCGCTGGTCTAGTGGCTAAGAAACTCGGCTGCGTACCCGCAGGTCATGGTATCGAATCCCGCATGCAGCGGCTGCATTTTCTGTGGAGGCGGAAATTGTAGGCCCGTGTGCTCAGATTTCGTTTTATGTTAAAGAACCCCACATGGTTGAAATTTCTGGAGCCCTCCACTACAGCGCCTGTCATATTCATATGGTAGTTTTCAGACCTTAAACCCCACATATCAATCAATCGATGAATAAATCAATCAATAAATAAACTTTCGACGAACTCATCGAGTAGCTTACCCCTACGCATCTTTCCCCTGATGCAGCTATGACAGGGGAGCCAAAAGTGCTTGGTGGAAAATCAGGGGCAGCGACAAGCCTGTGAGGCAGTGAAGTGTTCTGACGTCATTGAAACATCAGATGGCCCACCCTTGTTGCCTTGTGGTTATCGCAGTTTGCTGCTAAATCAAAGGTCACGGGATCAAATGTCAGCCGTGGCGGCCCCATTTGCATGGAGGTAAAACGTTACAGACCCCGGTGCTCCGGATCATGCGCATGCTGAAAAATTTATGTGGTCTAAATTGTCGACCCACTCCACCACAGCATCTCGCGTAATCATATCACGGGTTTGAGACTAAACTTCTTAAACACTAGGCGACAGTAACGTAAATTAAGAAACATCTTAAAGCATATGAAAATATACCTATACACCGTCGATGCGACCACCAAGTTAGATATGTTTAAAAGATTTTTTTCGCACCTCTTGATTGCAATGAATTTTTCACTTTACATTTTCATAGGTTCCACAGGGAAAATTAACAATCACAGATTGACATGTTCGTGGCAATGGCATTCAACAAAGGATAGATTCAGGTTGTGTTGAGAGACATTCTCACGAACAGTGAACTAGAAAAGGCATATTTTGCGGGAAAAATAAACAACTGTCACATGGACACTTGGTCAAGCTTTTTATCAGAGTGAGACCCAGTCGTCTCAGTGGCGCCTGCTTTCAGTGACGCTTTTGGTGAGAGCAAAAATGAAGCCTCCTCCCCTGCAACTGATCCTACTGCAAACTATCACAAAGCTAAGCACCACAATACGTTAATACCAACTGTATAATTACAAGGTCATTACAACTCTTTCTGGACCCCAAGAGAAATAAATTCAGCAGTTTAACAGACTCAATCAAGCTCTTCAATTGGGAAGACCCCCTCAAGTGCAAAAAAAGTCAGATAAACAAAATGAAACCTTTATTTTTTTGCTGCTTCAACTCAGGTTGAGACAATATTGTAGATTGCGATAGTAAATTAAACAACAAAACTTCTTCAACTTTATTGTTACGTTATCATTCCTTTGCTTAACTGGAATGCGCTGTAATTTAGCAAGTGTTGCTTCAAACAGAGTCACTCGCCCTGGTGGTCTAGTGGCTAAAGCACTCGGCTGCAGACCCACCTGTCCTGGAATGGAATCCCGACCACCGCTGCTGCATTATCGATCGAGGCTAAAATCCTTGAGGCCCGTGGCCTTAGATTTGGGTGCTCGTTAAACAACCCCAGGTTGGGGACACTTCCTAAGCCGTACACTACGGCGTCTCTCATAGCTACACGGTGGTTTTGGAAAGAGAAACCCCCAAAATAATTGATATTGACACAGTGCTTTTTTGATCTAGGCTGATCAGTTAAAAAGAAACATCGTTGTGCTGCAGCTTACTTCAAGGTGCTCGTACTTCACCCAGGAAGACATGTAATTTTCACTGAAATTGGTCTCACTGAGTCACGTGCAACGCTATCGAATATGTGCTGGAAGCAAGGAGTAATCCCATGAGTGTCTTTTCCCGAATGAGGATAGTGAAGTCACGGCGCAGCTTCCTTCATTACGTGTAACGGAACCGGCAGATTGGCGTGTTACGCAAGTGAAGCGTGACATGCATTTGGCCGATTTTCCTGGACGTTCTTCCGAAATGGGACAGGCGTGACACCACTTCTCGCCTCTGCTATCTACGCAAGCTCGCAGCTTGCTCTGTTTTATAAAAATCTGCTGACTGTCATTCGTGAAGACCGTAAGAAACGTGATGTCGAGAGATTGCTCGATAAGGGGGGACGGGCTTGACGCACACGTGACCTGCCGTCAGCTTGAGCGACAGCCGTATGAGGAAGGTAGACGACGCAGTTGATTGTGCATATTAGGTACGTAGCACTGCTGGGTGTTCTTTTTTTTAGAACAGAGTTGTTCAAGTCGATCGTTAGCCCATGCAGAACGAATATAAAACTATCACCACCGTGAAAACCACGTGGTTTTTCGTCGTCCTCTTCGCTTTTGTCCTCGTCATCTCCTGCTTCAGTCCCATCTTCTGGTGCACTCGTTACGTGCACTGGTATGTTTACCAGGCATAAGATGCAATAACTCTGACGGGGGAGAGAGTGAGCACAGAGAAAGAAAGAGATAGAAACATCGAATTATAAAAAATAGAGAGAACAAAAAGGAACTTCCAAGGAAAACTGACAGATTGGTATAAAAGAAATAGACGACAAAAGTGATACAGAAGGTTAAGAGCAAAAGAGATTACAAAAGAAAAAAGAAGATAGAAGCAATTGGAAAAAAGAAAAAGAAATTGACCAATAGAGATAGCAAAAGATGAAAAGAGAAAGAAAGGGCGAGAAAAAGAAAGAAAGATAGAGAGAAAAAGACCGAAACTAAAGTAACAGGAAACAAAGATGAGAAAGAGCAGAGATAACGATAGAGAAAAAAGAAAAGGAAGAGGAAGAAAGAGAAGAGCAAAAACCAACAAAGCTGGCCACATAGTTCCGTGCTTCTTTTCGCCAAATCATACCAACGGGAGCACGCAAGTCTGGTTGTTGTCGAAAAAAGGAGTGTTGTGCATATAATGGGCATATATTGAGTCCTTCCAAGGGGCGGCAATGGCTACACATTATAGTATCCAGAAGACAAGTAATTATCAGTTAAAATCAGGGCAATTCGTCATCCAGGTATTGTACAAAACATCTGTACTTATTTGTTTTTGTCATTCTGCTTTCTCTGGAGCTGCGGACACGTTTTCAGCGAATCCGAAAGTTTTCCACGCTACCGGAACGTGCACGCTTGTCCAACTCGTGACACGAGTCACGCGAATGGGGTGTATTCGATCGCAAGTGTCGCAAATTTTGACAACATGACGCTACAACTGACCAATGACGCTCGGCGTGCAGTACCTGTGCTATCAACCTTATGTCCGTAAGGCACTCTCGAAAGGGCCTTTCATGGACTGACCGTTATACATCCGCCCAAATTGTCATATACGGGAGCCTGAGTCGACCAACGGACGTAGGTCAGCTGCGGCGTGTGTGTGTAGTGGATCCGTTATTTCGCTGTCACCCTTCCTTTTTCAGCCCTTATAATCACCTAAAGCACACCTAAAGCACAAACACCAACAACACTTTTAACGCAAAGCCTAGTCACGTGGTAATGCAGGCTACTTCAATTAGAAGCACCGCTCGTAAGTTTTCGCCACTGGTGGCATATGACATGGCATGACGCACGTCATAAGCCTTCAAACGAGACAGACAACAGATTTGACAAACCACTAACGAGCCTACAAGGTCTACAGGCTTCGTTCATGGTCCATAGTTGGCGTGCGCGTTCGCGTTTCTCTTGACGAACGTGTACACCTTTTACCGTATGTCACAAACACGGCACGTGTACGGCCACGGTCCAGCGGCTCAGGCCACGTGGTACGCTTGCAGGAGTGTTGGAGTTGATCGTTCTGACGACGCGTGTCAGCAAGCGTGGGAGTCGCGGTGCCTAATGGGATTTGTGTCCGAGTATTTCGTGATCTGCTTCGTCGGCCGTGTTCAGCGTTGCCTGACCACGGGCGGCACCTTTTGTGTACATAAGCGTGAACGTCTGGTGGTCACGTGTGCAATGTGTACTTTGATGGCTGAGTTGTCTTGCTTTGTTTGCTCCGACTTCTGGTTTTGTGTGTCCGGTACTTGTGGGAGGTATACCCATTATTATTATTATTATTATTATTATTATTATTATTATTATTATTATTATTATTATTATTATTATTATTATTATTATTATTTGGGGAGGGGTCCCGGGAGGCGTTTACATCTCATCTTATGATTTAGAGGGATGCCAAAGCCAGGATATGATTAGAATGACTGTCGTAGTGAAGGAGCAATTTTGATCAGCCAATGTTCCATAACGTGCACTGACATTGCACAGTACACAGGTCTCTAGCATTTTACCACCATAAAACTGTGACTGACGTGGCCCAAATCGAACCCACGACCTCTGGTTCTGCAGCAGAGCACCCTAACCGCTACACCGCCATGGTGGCCCTTCGGTGCATTCTACCCTAAGAAAAGGGTCACTGATTGTCACTCTCTGGGAAAATTTCATATATATTCTTCAGAATCCCGCAAGTTGAAAGAACGGTGGAAAAAGTAAAATTGACTGAAGCCCGTTTGTAGCAAGAACCTGCAAGAAAATTCATAGTGATTTTTTAAAACAACAACTTTTGAGTTGCCGAAAAACTTCTCCGGGTTGGAAGACCACCCCTAGATCTAGGCGGTCACTCAAAAGATTGAGCCAACGAGAACAACTCATCGTTCGCGGGCCATTTGGTACACGCTGAGCATAGAACAACGCACCCAGACAGGACAGAAAGCTACCAAAATCCCGCATACGCACAGCTCTGTATGTGTGCTTATTTTAGCTGTGTGTCTTCTCTAGGCACGCTGTTCTAAGCTAAGAATAACCAGCATGTAAAGCGACCAATCCAGAAGCATTTTGTTTCCGGGTTATAACCTTAGACCAGAACGATCTTTTCGGCCGCTAAAAAACTTTCTTTTAGAAAATTCTAAACGTGATGTCATGCAACAAAAGGGCAATCATGAATTTTTCTTCCTTAAACCTTGCGCTGCCTTGTAAAATTGCGCGGCACATCTGCGCACTATATTGTGTCCACAAACTTCAACTTTTGGTCAGTTCACATTCGAGATCTCAATATTTTCATGAAAAGTTCAATTAAGATAGCAGCTGCCTAGAAAAGGTGTTGTGTTCGGTTTAATTGCTTAACCTGGAGGTCACCCGGCTGTTTCTTGGAGCACGCAGCGCTCTTCTCCAAGGTACCCTTCGCTGTGGAGAGCCCGCCTACGGGAAAGATCAACGAGAAAGCTCGATTCGCGGGGAATGTGATCACCGGCCAACTCTCATAGACAACATGCTGCCATGACCATCATATCAGTGTACAAAAGTAAAATTCATATTGCACCTGGATACGCTTTATACTGAGCCGAGTCTGTTTACGTCATGCAAATTTTCGCTTCATTCACAGTTTGTACAAGCGGGCTTGAGACGGCGCTTTCCCCAGCACTCAGAAGGGCTTGTGGTGGGGGGCTGCTCGTAAGGCATGGCAAACATAAAACTGTGCCTTGAACCAAGACCGAGAGAACAATTCAGCAGGGCCAGCTCATTTCAGTTCACTTTTGTTTTGTGGTATGTTCGAAGGCTTTGTTTATGTTCAACAGATAAGATGCCTGCATCTTTATCATTACGATTTGACGACAGAACTTATTTGGCTGGTTATAACGTGATATCATAGGTCTCTATGTTCTCATAAATATTTTACTAATGGTTTCACATATAAAGCGCCTTTCTCCTTCTACTCAGTTTCTTCTGACAGTCGCATGCGGAGGCGATATAGAGGACTTTTCCGAGTGCCACGGCCACTCACTGCCCTTTGATTGAAGTGAAGGTCCCGTTTTCCGCATTGACAAAGCACCGACGCTTGGCGGCCGTACGCAGTATTTGTCGCATAAGACTTAGCCCCTCAGATAAAGAGTAGCTGCTTCAATTCACATGTTCTGTTTTATTTGTACGAGCCTATGAAGTTCGAGATCCGGGTGCGCCTCAGTTCCGGCAGTTTCCAATACGAACAAAACGCTTGGGCGCTGCGTTCGCATAACACTTTGAGCGTTAGTGTCTATGTGTTGGGCGGGCAGCAGGACAGTGAGATAGGTGGGGGGCTATTGCTGGCGATCATTCGAAATCTACCCCCTCCCCAACAGCACCAATGTGTCGGGATCAGGGCACGAGGGGAGTGCGAGACTGTGTTGCATTGTGACAGGAGGCGGGGGGGGGGGGAGGGAGGGTGGCTATGTTGTGGCTTCGGGGAGCAGGGATGGAGATAGCCCCTTTTTTCTCTTCCCCCTACCGACGCCTATGGGCAGGCTTGTCGCAGTGCAGCGCGGGATCGAAGCGGACGCCGAACATTTCCTACTCCTTGTTGGAAACGCTCTCTAGCGGACAACGTCCGATCGTGTCTCAAAAGGACAGAGTGCACACATGCACCCATAGGTTATTGTTCATACGAGGATTGCATGCATGGTTCCTAGGACTTAATCAGCATTTACCGAGCTCACTTGCTGAAGCGGAAACGCTGAGGGCTACTGGCTTGTTGACTATGTTACAGCAGAAACTTGAAGTACCCCGAAGAAAAAAGAGGTATCATATCCGGTTGAAATACTTGCTTACACGTGATGCTGCATTTTTAGAAGAAACCCTTTGACAGGGTTTTCACGAATTTTCACGGGGAAGGACTGTTTTCTGTGCCCCTTTGTTATTTCTTCGCTGAAATTCTTAGTATACAGGAACCAGCAATAAAATTACTGAAGGCTGAGCCATTTGTTGGTATTCATGTTTAAGGGACATGGCATGCAAAAAAAAAAGTATCCAGGCAAGACGTCAGGACAATGATGTCCTGACTTCTTTGTTTTGGTCCGGGTTTGCACCTCTGTCTCTTAAACATGAGGCTTTGGTACATTGTGCGCACGATACCATGCCTAAATATGAGCTTTTCCGGCATGACGTTATAAAAAAAAACATGGTTGAACGAAACGTTCGCTTGCTATTCTAACTCTCGTTTTTTTTTAGCTCATAATATATGCGAGGACAATGTACTAAAAGTGAAAGCTCTTGTACTTCACGTATCTTTGTGTATGTGCTGCTATCACACTTTGCGCACTAAAAACTGCCGCCTAGCTCCTCCGGCCTGACAGTTCAGCTCCAAGCCAGAGATATATACAATGGGTGGCCACCAGTTTCACCTTGGCGGATCACTCCTCTTCATCAAGTCCAATGGGAATAAAATTGTGATCTGTCTCTCTCGCTCCTCATACCTTTCCTGCCCTCACCCTATTCTCAATAGAAGAGCATAGAACCGTACTGTTATAGCCTGATGGTTCTCTCTATTTTGGTTCTTCTTATTCGCTCCTTCCTGAGTGCATGTGAACCAAGCTTATCAGACCAAGCCGAGGACTATCTCAGAACGTAACGTAGTAACTTGTTTTTAATTTCGTGCTCAAGTTGCCTTTTCTTAGCGTCTTACCTGATCATGTCCGTTGACCGTGTGTCTTGCTTCACGCGCTCACCTTCCCGGCAAAAAGTTAATCGTTACAAACATGCTCAAGAGTTTGTACAAGAGATGTACAAGAGTTGTACACGCTCAAGAGTTTGAGCGTGTACAACTTTCTGCTAGCAATCTTGTAGACGCAAGAGCCTCATGAGGGTAATTTTGCGTTGTGAAAGACTCCTGGGCTGCTGACTCATAAAAAAAAACTGCTCATGAGTTAATCATTTACGTGAACATAAGCTCACCGTACCGAACTTCTGACTGTCGTTCTGCCTATTTCAACAATTGAAAAGCACATGATCGCACTGTATACTGAACTGCCCTTGGAACTGCCTAGTGGAGTTGTTCGTGCTCCTCGTCCTTTGCGCGCATAGTTTTACAGCTCGTGAAAAAAAAAACAAGTCCGCTGTATCTTCTCCTGAACCCAGAATTTGTACCATGTCTCTGTCAATTTTCCGTCTTTTTCACTCACTCACTCACTCCCTCACTGATATTTGTGACGAAAACACAAGGCGAGCCACTTTACTACGCAAAAGAACACCATAAATAAATTATCGTATTATTGCCGGTACACATACCATCTACGCCTTAAAGCATCATCGTCGACGGTGCCTACCCCGCCGCCTTCTGCTTCGTGCTCAAAAATCCAAGCACAACATTTAAAACTGTCTGCTCCTGGAAACCTTCTTTCAGTTTCGAAATTTATGAAACGAGGTGCCTCCGAACAAAGTACCTTGCTTGATGGTAGGACCCGTGCGAGAATTTCACTGAACGTAAAAATTGAAGTGTAGACGTATTTAAGAATGAATGGAAGAGAAAAAAGTATGAACAAAATCGTGTTGTGTCATCTCAATCGCGCACTTTTCATCGCACCCCTAAGTTTCTAATGACCTCTATTCTGTTTTTTTTTTATTGTCTGAGAGTTGTTCTCCCGCACTGCCATACAATTCCCCTTTGCGTACCGTGCTTTATTAAGCATGCACGAAACATACGCGCTGCGTGTCTGTCTCTCTACGTAGACACAAATCAGAACTATAAATAAAAAGAGGGAAATAGAAGATCCCGAAAGAACCACCATTTTTGTCTGGGCGTCTCTCGTGCGCGTCGTTTTGCCGATCCCGAAATTGGGAACTGGAAACAATCTTCGAAACGGGGATGGCCTCTGCATTTGATGCAGCGTGTCTCCGTGGGGCGGGCGGTTGTATCGAGCGTGATATATTCAAATTAGTCTCGGGAGAGAATATGCACGGTTCAACTCTGGGACTCGACTCAACCTCGCATGCAGCGAGCAACAACTTGCCTTTTTGCGGCGTTTGCTTCTGCTCGTTTCCACAAAGCTCGCATCAGTTCTTATCTTTGTCCTATGGCCAGAGCACACTATAGTTGACTGTGCACGAAAAATCATACCTAAGAGTTCTCGTAAACTTTCGCGGGAACGTCAGTGACAACAATCTCGGCCGTGTAGCTCATGAAGCGAAGGGGGGTGGGGGGTATTCACGCTGCTCCCCAAAAGGAGACATCATACTGACAGTCGGAATCTCCTATATTTTGAACATTTGCGCTCGACTGCAATGTAGAACGGGCTAGTAAGTCTCTGAAAGTTTCCATGTCTGGCAAGCGCGTACCAATCGTCGTGCTTTGTATGAATAGAACAGCTAAATGAGCTTAGTGTGGTTGAGACACAGATTGAATAAGGGCTGAATACGAAGTAGCTATGAAATGGAAATACGGCATTGACTGAAAGAACGGAAAAACCTTTTTTAGATGACATAACTGCCCATAGACTCTTATACCACTAGATGAGAATTTTGTTGTATTGCTTACAAAAACAATCTCTTTGAAGTCAACAACTGTGAGTCACCCCTTTTTAAAGGTGGAACTCGGAAGCTTTACAATCTTTGTCGTGTTTCGCAAATTACCACCTCTTCGTTTTTTTTTTTTGCGGTGTGCTTGCCTAGAATTTTGTTTTCTCAGGTGGTACCAGCATCTATGCATTGTGTGACAGTCGCCGTCCCATTTTTCACTGAAAGGATACTCTCGCTTGGCAGGAGCTTGATGACTAGGTTGAAGAGTGTGACTGAAATAAATACTGTTGTAAATCGGACAGGAAGGAAAAAATTAGATCATCAGAAAGCCAAATAAAGA
>NW_027465694.1:0-18093 GCF_043290135.1 Rhipicephalus microplus | reverse complement strand
GACTAACGCTGCCGGTGACCAACGCTTGATGCCACTGACCGCTACCATGAACGCTGCCGGCAATCATGCTAAACAGCCGGTTACTCAACCCACAAGCCAGAGACATCGAACGCGATCCCGTGCTAAGCAAAGCAGACGCGCTTTGTCACACGGAAACATGGAACGCCGAAAGACTGACAATCAACGGGTAGGAACAAAGGAGACGCACTCTGTTTTACGGATACGTTGCCTGGCCACCCACTCGGGAATAGAGGGGGAGCGTATGAGAGGAGAGAAATGCAGAGCGCGCGCATGTGTGGAGAGAAGGAATGTATGCCACTGGAGGGAGGGATGGACCCAGTTCTCGCCATCAACTGCATCACGTTTCAAAAGTCATCGGACTCAATATGCTGCTCGACTCTCCCCCCTTCCGTTTTTTTTCTTTCTCGGTTAATTGAAAGATATTACGTATACTGTTTCATTGTTCGCAGTAGAGCACAGTATATAACTGGAGCCTGTGTAAAATTGAGTCTAGCGTTTTTATAGGGTAAGCACGCGGTTTTTGAAGTCTTTGGTATATAAGTGTGTCTAGTGTTCACGTAAAGTGGTTGAATAAAGGTCCTTTTACACAACGAGCTGCATACCCAGGGGTAGAGAATACTATAATGATCCTGGCTTGGTACATCACCGAAAGCACAGAAACGCAAGGTGAAGAAGCCTTCATCACAATGTGGCATGCACAATTCTGGGGGTGTGAGGAATGGGCATGTCAAGTTTCCTCTACTGCCGTTACAAGGAACTGGCAGGTTAGGAAAAGTAATTGCTTTTGTTCACAAATGCCTGATGATTTTTTGTGTTGCCTTTTCGTGTTCTTTTTCACTAATCGGTTACCTGTCACAGTATCGCAGTGCTGTAAGTTACATCGTGCCTATGATCTCTTGTTTGTAAGTGCCACTGAAGCCATTTTGTTTCCCGTTGCAGTTATACTCCCCTGATCTGCAGTTACTAGTACGCAAATAAATTTCCCTCCTTCAATCGACTTCCAGCTCTACGATGCCTTCATCAGGCTCCTCCCGGACACGCATTTGCCCACACTGGGAATGTCGGCGTGCTGCATTTTCCTCTTGCTCTTCGTTAAGCTGGCCATTGACCCCTTCGTGGAGCGAATGATAAAGATACCCGTGCCCATCGAGATGATACTGGTGAGATGGCAGTGATTCTGTGATTACTCCACGTCTTTAGACATATATATTATCTAGGAATCTCCCGGTCGAAGTTAATTACTTGTAACCCAGAGCCACTACATATATCTTACCATGGAGTGCATATGATTACCTGAATTCCCTCTGAGTACAAGTGTTTGAATCGTTCTTTTATTACTCCTGCCTCAGCGTTTAGGAAGAGTTCTGCCGCAAACAAGTTTTGGATTGCCTTACTTAATACTTATCACTACTTGCGCAAATATCAGCCCTTAGTGACAATAGAGAGCATTTTACTATAAATTTTTTAGACCTGCATTCTATTGCGAAAGCAATTATATATATATACCAAAAACAGTGATGCCGGGTCCGGGTAAAATTATCCGTATGAAAGAAGACGCACGTACGAAGTGATTTTATTGACGTTTCGGCCACGAGTCTGGCCTTCATCAGAATACAGTTTATGACACGAGTGCTGTTTATATACATGTTCATATCAAAAAGACACAAATATGAAAACCGGCATGAAAGGTGATATATGGGCATATATATATGCAAGTCACACAATCTGAAGGGCACCTGATACACGAGTAAAAAGATAGTTTCCATGCGTGAGCACGTGGCAAGCATGTTGTTTGCAAATAAAAGATAAAACGCATAAAAGATAAAGCACATAACATGAAGAGTAGTCCGACCGGTAAAAGCAAGGGAAAAAAACAAAAAAACTATAAAATAACAATAAAAATAACAGACGTTACAAAGCTGCTACGTAATCAACCGATACAATGTAGTGCGACTTGCTGAGCAAGGTTGAAAAAGGATGGACAGGGTGATACAGGTTACGCAGATAGGCAACTAAGTTTTCCTACGTTTTCATTTAGCTAGACCAGATGCGACGGCGTCGAAATTATAGATGAGGAATGATTCACGGGCTTCGCTATAATAATTTGCGCAGAAACCAGATTCTAGTAATGTGACCTGTAGATTTTCAAAAGAGTGATCAGGGAGGTGCACCTGTCTTGAAATGGGCAAGTGGGGCAAGGTGTTAGCATGAGATTTATGATTGTTAAAACGAAGTCTAAAAGGCCCTTCTGTTTGACCAATGTACTGCATTTCACATAGTGCAAATTCTGTCATGTATATCACGTTCTTAAAATCACAGTCAAGAATGTCTTTAATTTTTAAGGAAAACTTGGAACCAGTACTGGTGACCTGTTGGCATGTGCGCATGTACGGGCATACTTGGCATCACGGTATTTGGCAAGAATGGCACCCGATCGTGTCAGGACTGTAAGCTTTCGACGATAATGACGATGAGAGTATGTCTCGAATAGTTTTAGCATTGCGATACACTGCTTTAGGTGGTTTGGTAAAATTGGTTCTTAAGCGTTCACTTTGCATTAGAGTATTGTGGTGCTTTCTCAGCACATTAGAAACACGCGGAACTGACGCAGAATGGGTAAGGACTAAGTTTGTCTGCGCTGAGGGAGTTGAGTTTTTAGCAGCGCACAACAGCGTTCTACGATCATGCATCTCGGCATGTTTTACTGCATCATCAATTAATTGCGGCGAATATTTTTGTTTGACTAGAGCATCCTTTAGTGTTCTGCAATTTTTTTGAAACTCTGATTGCTCTGAGCAGATTCTTTTAAAGCGTAAAGCCTGACTGTAAGGGATGCTAGTTTTGCAATGTTTCACGTGGCTACTGTCAAAGTGCAAATACTGTTGCCGGTGTGTAGGCTACCTGTATAGAGCAGTGGATAGCTTATCATTTACAATCGAAATGGTCACATAGAGAAAACTAAGCGTTGATGTGGAATAGGCGTGAGAAAATTATATTTATGGATGGGCATTATTAAAGTCAGATGTGAAGGAAAGCAACTCCTGTTCTCCATGCGGCCAAATAAGGAAAATGTCGTCAAGGTAATGTTTATAATAAAAACGTTTCAGCACGCGGGTTTGCAAAAATTTACTTTCATGCTGGCCCATGAATATATTGGCGTAGTTGGGTCAAATACGCGTACCCATTGACGTGCCGCTAACTTGGACGTAGTGTTGCCCTTTAAATTGAAAGTTATTTAGCTCTAAAATGAGCCTGAGCAATACTGCTAATGTGTTACTGTCGATAAATTTAGCCGGTGATGCTGCTTCATAGGACCTGGCGACTGCCGCTATTCCGTCTAAATGCGGAATGTTGTTGTATAAAGACGCTACGTCTAGCGTGACCAAAAAGGAACCTTGAGGAATATTCAGATCAATTATACCAGAAACAAAGTCGGTAGTGTCCCTTACGTAAGACGGAAGTGATGCTGAGATACTACTGATCAGAGAATCGACATAACTGAACAATTTTTCTGTGACACTACCTATACCTGAAATAATGGGACGGGCGGGGTTGTTTATCTTGTGTATTTTAGGAAAAAGGTAAAAACGACCGAGGAACAGGACTTAGGAGAATAAAAGAATGAGTTGCATTGTCGGGCACCTTTTTGTTTTCCAGAAGTTCTAGCAAAGTGCTATGGACAAGAGATTTAAATTGTTCAGTGGGGTCGTGATCCAGACGCTTGTAAAAACTCATGTCTGCGAGCTGTCTTTGGGCCTCTGCTTCATAATCAGACTTGTTCATTACGACAACAGCCCCACCTTTGTCCGCAGGCTTGATGACGATGTCGTTGCGGCAAGACAAGGCATTCAGTGCTTTCATTTCACTGGTGGATAGGTCACGGCGAAACGCCATTTGCTTTCGATATGACTGTAGTACGTCTCGTTGTACAGCTTTGATATACATATCTAAGCATGTTTCGTTGTGAGGGAGGTACCCAACGTTTTCCAGAAGGTAATGCACTTGTGGAACCATTTGTATTTTGCCGGTCATAAAAAAACTCGCGCAAGCGTAAGTTGCTGGCAAAATGATCCAATTCTTTCAGTAATTGAAATTCACTGTGTCCGCCTGCGGCAGGACAGAAATTGAGACCGCGGCACAGAACACTGCGCTCCTCAGCAGTTAGTGCAATGTACGAAATATTTACTATATTGTTCTGCTCCTTGACGATATGTTTGTCAATAAAAGGTGACAGTCCTGACAGTTCTGAAATGATCGGGTCCGTAGTATCGGGTACCTGTATACGATGAAAATATCTTGAAAAGATGCGAGACTACGGTACTTGGAGTGTTCACTAAATTAACGGACGGATGAATGGACGAACGCTTCACCCCTTTCATCATTCGCTCCGTGGATATACTGCGATTTTTTTCTTGAGCAGCGCACTGCGCGTTTGATGTGGTTGGTGCTCTTCGCGTGGCACTCCAATTTTTCGCCAATGCATTTTTTTGCTTTTGAGGTGATACGGTAGCCTTAACTTTATCTGTTTACATTCAAAAGCGAAGTGGACCAACATCGGAATCGTTACCTTAGTCAGGCACAACCGAATGAAAGCATGGAATGCCGGGGCGACACTATTTGTAGTGATTTAACTACTGTGTAGGAACTGTAGTAATCGTCATAACAAAATAAAGGTATTCGAGGGGCCCATATGTATAAGAAAAATACCTTTGGACCCTATGGATGGTTCACACCCCACAATTAGCAAAGGTGTATCCTAGTGCCCTATATATTTACATTGCCTTTGTCGCAAGTACTATATAATGGTCAAAGTCTGCAAAGAATATCCGTTGTGCTTTTCACGGCTTCAGTGCCCGTTAAAGTAAATTATAATAAATTTAGTTTATTATAATTTAGTTTATAATTTATTAAAAAGCCCCGCCGTTGTGGTCTAGTGGCTAAGGTACTCGGCTGCTGACCCGCAGGGCGCGGGTTCAAACCCCGACTGCGGCGGCTGCATTTCCGATGGAGGCGGAAATGTTGTAGGCCCGTGTGCTCAGATTTGGGTGCTCGTTCAAGAACCCCAGGTGGTCGAAGTTTCCGGAGCCCTCTACTACAGCGTCTCTCATAATAATATAGTGGTTTTGGGACGTTAAACCCCACATATCAATCAGTCAATGTGTGCAGTTGTTTTTTTTTTCATTCTTTCGAACGCAGCCGAATATGAGAAAACATGGGTTGACAAAGATTACGGTCCAGAGAAGTGCCTTACCATGGCCGCTAAAAGCTGGTTTCTGAGTGTTGCATTTGAAACGGCTCAGTTGCTCCTTACAAAAGATTAACATAAAACAAGTTCATCTCTAGTGGCTTCACTACTTGTCGATGTGTTCTTTCTGCTAACTCTTAATTCAAATTCATATGCTTCAACACTGCCATAGGGCTCCGGTATATCTAAAGCTGCAGAATAAAAGCAGATAACTGTGAAAATTAGCAGTGTGCTGCGCTTGCAGTATGTACTTATCATAGTTCGCAAGTCTGAGCGCGCTCAAAACGGTAGCAGAAGTGTGGATTGTTGCATAATCCTTACCGTGAAGCTGTTTCAGTAGCCTAATGGTGCTTACGTAAAATTGAATTCTGTCTCTCCAGGTCATAGTAGCCACTGTGGTCTCCAGTTATTTCGACCTGGAGAACAAAGGTTTTGAAATCATCGGTCCCATCCCCAACACGTAAGTTTTGAATCATTGTGTGCATTACAGGCAGCATTGACCTCCATAGTGAATCGGTGATGCTGAATAATACATAGATGCACTTCAGATATTTTAATGTTGAGTTAAAGCGGCAGGTGGTGGAGTTTTCATGTGTGCGCATGCATTCAGTTGTGTCGAAAGAAACAAAAAAAAAAAACAGATTGGTGTGCCTTCTTTAGGTGTGTCTTGTTTTGCTCGCCATTTTCGCAGTAACCATCAGTGTTGCCAGAAACGTGTCCTCAAGGGCCCCGTATCGTTTATTACGTAAAAGAAGGTTGAGTGATTTATAGTCCGCAGTGATTGTTTACACAAATGTATACCCTCGAAACAAAACAGAAGCATGTGCAAACTTATCTTGTTGAAGCAATGTGACTAGGAGAATTGTCCAACAGTTTTGCGTGAGAAAATATTCAGTGATTTAACATCGATTAAGCGTGTCATATGCTACACTAATCGTTGCGTATGAGTCTATTCGTTAGTTGTTAACAACGGTGCTGTCTAGCCTATGGTTCCCTGTATATCGTATCACGAAAATATCGTCATAAACGTATTTGTACTTCACAGTCTAGGTTCTATTACAGTGAAATCTGGGTTCTTTCCATTGATGATCCTCACCGCTTGGTGCCCGAGACACGCCACCCGAAGTGGTGTAGCTAATTGGGAGACGAAACATGCTGCCCCTATTTAAATTGCGGTGATTGACTTGCTGGTCACTTGAAGATGAAGCAAAAACGCTGGAGAAGATCTATGGGCTCAGAAAAACTGGTATTTATAGACTGTACAAAAGTTACATAAGGATGGACGTCCACGTTACACAATAAAGAAAAGAAAAACACTGTGGAAATGAACCGTCTTCTGTAGGGCGACTCTACGGGATTCGGCGGAGCCAATGGTGTCTAACACCTCAAGCCTGGTTCAGAACACTTGGCGGAACCTCGGGGCCTTTTCTTATTCGTTCGGTGCTCCACCCTTACACACCTCTCGGCGAATCGTCCCCTGCTTGTCCACTGATAGGACAGCACACTTGGTCGGTGAAAAACCCGCCACGAGGATGTCGCCTTCGTGCACGTGAAGGACTCATGCTCCTCGCCCCAAATAACATAACAAAATGTAATTAAGACAAAACTATAAGACGTCGTACAAACATGGGCCAACTCCGCGCGCACAATTAGACGGTTATAGTATACCGGGTGTGCTATGATATCGGAATCGAAGTGCGCATGTGCAGATACGTACGTTACCCGTACCGCTTACCGTACGCGCGGTACCGCTTACCGTACCGTGGTAGCGTAAGCGTACGAAGTGTACGTAAACATGGCGGCGCTTTCAGATGCTCGATTCGAAGTGATTTTGGCGTAGTTATTGAAAGATTCACCTTGTTTGCAGCAAACGACGGTTTAAACTGGCTTCGCTTGCCTTCAGTTAGCTTCGATGACCGAGTATTACAGATAATTTAGCGTAATTTTTGAGATAGCTTCCCATTTCGAAAGCGTCTAGGCCTAACTACAATATCGTAAACAAATCGGCAACATAATTTCTTTCGCGTTTGGTGCGTGGTTCATATTTATTTGCTTTCATTATCAGTAAAATAAACTTGTAGCAATGCTTCGCGTGGTGGCATAGGCAATCATTCTCGTTTTCTTTTCCTTTTTACTGTAACTTGTTAACAATCCGATAGGTGGCGCCACCGTACCAGCTGTAGCACGTAAACCACGTAAACGCTATCCCGCTAAACTATAGGACGCTGTCCACAACGAACGTTTGCTGCACGGTAATGCCATTTTCTTTACCTCAGCTATCACGCTAACCGTGAACTATAACTGTCTATTATCTCGACTTACAGCTACCCGTACTGCGCTGTGGCGGCCGCAGGACGGCTTCCCTGTAACACGTTACCTTCTTGACGACGGGGCAATCATCCGCCTGTCCCCTGTGCGCTGTGAGAGGAACCGCTAGCTGATGGCACGTTGTTCTATTTACGAGCTCATTTGTCCGGATAAAAGCGGCAGCCGTAAAAAACATGCCAATTCAACAATAGGCACCCCAGGCGGTGACCTGTCCTGAGCCTGCCCGCTTCCGAGAGCTACGTCACCAGACCATAACGAAAGGTTCACGGCAATCACTGCAGTTTCGCAATGCGCACCACCGATTTTGCAGGCGCGTAATCAGTACACAGCCGTTCCATAAGCCGAACCGATGTGAGGAGTCCTGAGTTAGCAGGAACTCCAAACGCTCGGCCGTCTCTGGCGCTGCAGAACTATGCGGAGTACGAAGCTGACGCCATACTGTCTGCGTTCACGACAAATCAGGCTGGGCACTCTTCGACCGCATGCAACTAGAGCAATGCTGTCTGCCAATGGCTGACATGTCTGCCGTAGCTTACGGTGCAAAGTAAATGAAAGCAAACTAACTACCGCGCAACCAATTATAACCGCGGTCATACAATTACCATTATATAGCCGTTCCATTACCCAACACTGGCCTACTAAAAATGAAGGAAACATTAAATGCACAAATTTGCAATAAAAATGCATGTCTGCATCATTTATTTCAAACATGCAGAATATTTACCAATCAAAGAAAGAGGCTTCTGGAAGAACCGCTCACATAGATGTATCAAATTTGACCCCATCTGAATGGTTTATTTTGGTGTTACCACGCACATTAGAGAACCCCAGGCGATAGAAATTTCCAAAGCCCTCTACTATGGTGTCTCGCATAGTGATATGGTGGTTTCGGGGTCGTTAAACCTTGCATGTCAATCAATCGATCAATCAATTGATCAATCACTCAATCAATCAATCAATCAATTACTTCTCGAGGCAAAACGAAATTTCTTTATATGTTAACAATAATAGTTTGCTGCTTTTTAATGCCCCCTTAAGCTAGTATGTTTCTTTGAAGAATTATGAATTCCAAAACAAAATAATACGTTTACATACAAATATTCTTAGCGAGCTTATGGCGCCAAAAAAAAAAACGCGAAAGAACGCTTGTCCTTCTTTCGTGTTTTTTTCGCGCCATAAGCTCGTTAAGAAGAAACCAACTCATCCAATAAGCCACTATATAAATATAAACAGGGTAACACATGTTTCTAGTGAATTCCCCGAGGTAGGTTGCACCTGTTTAATAAGACTTGACCAACCATCCTGCCAAATACCCTTGAAGCGTTTGAACAGTCATCAGGGCACCACAATCTTTGTGAAAGACCTAATGAATCAATCCGAAATCTCAGCATTCACTCTAAGGTTAATTGTGAACATGACCGCAAATGCTTGGGTGATTAAATGAATGATAATTAGAAGCAAGCATATCAGGGATAGAAGTGTCGTCTGCATGCACGAAGTGAGGAAAAATCTCAGCTGCAGTTCATTTAGACGAGCTGGAAGCAATATGTACAAAGCTTTATGCTCAAAAATGCCATCAATCACGTCGCATTCAAATGCACTTTCAATTAAATGTGAACTGAGGAAAACAAGGTCTATGAGAGCGTTTTGGCGAGTTGGAAATCTTACTGTTTGAGTAAGAAGCTGGGTTAGTGAAAAGTATGAGTTCTCGACAAATAGAACTTTATTGACCTATGCAACGTTTTGCACGCCAATCAATACCCTGTGCATTGAAGTTCCCCATGAAAATGAATTTTCAGGTACCGAAGTCATTTATCTAAAGAGAAACTTCGCGCTCGATGGAATGCACTAACATCTAAAGACCATTTATTCAAACAGAGTTTGCACCAAGCAAGTTCGAGGTCATGTGTGTCGGGGAGCACAAAAACTTTGTCAGAGCGAATAAGAAGCGCTGCACCACCACCTTTCATATGTGATCAGTCATTGCGCACTGCTACGTAACCGGGTGGGGTAAATTCACAATAACACTCTCCACCATGTAGCCATGTCTTCGTCATGGCCACTATATACATGGGGAGAGTACGACGTAACAATGACGAGTAAATAAACGAGTTTGTCAACAATACTTACGGCATTTATATAGAAAATACTCAGCTTTTAGAAATTCCAGGCAGTGTAAGAGAAGTTGCTTTAGTTCTTCAAGACAACAATTTTTTAGCGGAACCAGCAAAATCTCGTTTAAAGGAATCAGTACTATTGTCCCAGATGTAGCGCACGTCATCAATATAGCCGTGATCATAACTCAGCTCTACTCTGGATCTTTTCTCTCGATAACTGACAGTTGCGTCCCACAGTTTCTTTAAGGTGCGCACGCTCGGGGACAGGTCCTCAGTTATGTACAGACCCGACCCTTTCAGTTTCGAAACATTTTTCATGAGGCGCATTTTTTCCTTGCAATTAGATTTTCATTATCAGTGCTCGTGTTGTCTCTTCACGTCATCGGCCTATGCAATGATATCGCTCAATATCTGGGTGTACATCCATGGACGTTTTGCTTCCAGGTTTCCGACGATGGGTCTGCCCGACCTGAACCTGTCTCTTGTGACGAAAGTGGTCGTGCCGGCCCTCACCATTGCGATCGTGTCGTTTGCTGTCACGGTGTCCTTGGGTCGCATCTTCGCCAGAAACCACGGATACGAGGTTGTGCCAAACCAGGTGAAAACGCCAGAGTTAGACAAAGCAACAGAACTAATTCCCAGCATATCCGCGGAATGAATGATGATGAGTGGTTCTAACCATCCGTCCACCCGTCCGCCTGTCTGTCCGTCAGTTCACTCTTGTCACACTAGAGCACGCATCAGACAGACAGACGGACACTTCGCGCCAGTCATCATCATTCACTCCATGGTTATGCTATGAATTACTTTTAATAAGAGCGCCATCTATCTTCTATATACGGCAACCATATAAAAACCATAAACGCCATAGAGTGATACTATTTCCAAGTACATTTACACACAATGCCATGTAGTGAGCAATTCACAAAATTAACTAAAAGTGGCTACCACAACACACTACGAGGGAGCGGCTCACAGCCTAAGGAGCCTCGCCCCTGAAACTAAAATTAACCATGAAAGTAGCTTTACAGAAAAATTCGCACTGCAATATCCGTACGAAGTCGCAACGCGGTTTCTTCAGAAAACGTGAATTTTCTACACAGCTACATGCGGCAAATAGAATAAAATCCACTTTTTACAAAAGTTGCGCCCTGAACGCTGTGCAGGCCATTGAATGCAATACTTGGCAGAACATTCTTGATGGCCGTAAGTGGAAGGCTGCGATGCGAAAGCACTAGTACTCCTTCGACTAATTTCGGATAGTTTCAAAGCAGTCATATACAGCACGGCTCGTCGCACCAGTCTCGGAGAGATATAAGCATGTGCATATCTTTATCGCTGGTTATCTTATTTGCAGCTTTCCGGTTCTTGTAGAAGTCTTTCAAACATGTTTATATGTATATAGGACATGCTGACTGACTCGGTATACCTGTGCCATTAGGGCCTGCAATGCTCAAGCAAGCGATCTAGCATAATTCTAGCAAGCGATCTAGCATAAGCGATCTAGCACGTTTGCGTGGTCAACTGATTGATTGATTGATATGTGGGGTTTAACGTCTCAAAACCACCATATGAAGCGTGGTCAACTGTGAACGAAATAAATTGCAGAAACCTTTTCTGGCTCTGCTTTTTTTTTATCAGGAACTGCTGGCGCTTGGCATGTCGAACTTTTTCGGAAGTTTCCTCGACTGCTTTCCGAGTGGCGCTTCTGTACCACGAAGTTCCATTCAAGATAACAGTGGCGGAAAGTCGCAGGTAATGTGCACTGTGCTTGTCAATAGATTTTTCTCGCTTTGATTGCCCCTTTTTTGTTGGTCTGATGTGTAGGTGTGATCGAACCAATGCAGAGCTTTACGGCGACGGTTCACCTGTTTAACCACAGTGCTCGAAGGGATTAATCCATTGGATTCGTGTCGTCCTTCCTTCATAAAGAAACTTACACGCTGCCTTGGTGGAGATTTCAATTCAAGTGTGTGAGCTAGACGAAATGAAAGTTCACCAAAAAAGGAAATCTAATAATGATTGGCGATTGAACAAGAAACATTTCGATAACTGCCAGTCATAGATACAAGCTATTATGGTCCCAGGTGAAAGCTACTGTGGTCCCAGATACAATGTATTATGGTCTTATAAAACTACTTCGCCTCAAAAATATTTGAGCATGAGACTCCAGTCAACTTAGTCTCAAATAAAAAAATGCATTACTCCAGATACAAAATATCATTATGGCGATCCCAGGTAAGAAATAATATGATCACTGGTGCACACGGGTGTGATATGTCAAATGTACATTAATGCCATCACATTTATAAAGTACTGCAATCATAAGCGAAAACTAGTTTTAGCCCTGGTGCAACGCAACAGTCACAGGTGCATATGAGTATCTTAGAACAATCGAGCATTGGGCGTGTTGGTATGCCTTTGTGGATGGCATTTTGCGCAAATAAAAAAAAACGGACACGAAAGAAGAGAGCACACACAGGTGCAGACTAACACGAAACATATTTGAAAAGCCTAGCTTTAGGACCTAAGTTTTGCTTCGAGCCAATTCTCCATTCCTCAAATATCTTGGCCTTGGCGTGCTCTGTGTTAGACAGGGTTCCTAAATGTGAAATGTCAAGATGTGTTGCCAAGGTATAAGAGGTCACCACCACGTTCTAGAGGAACCCTGACATGAAATGTAAACTGAAGCGTTTGCTTGATTTAGTGGCCACTAATCGAATCAGGCCTTCGATCTCGAATAAGGAAGGGTCTTTCGTCCTGATGAAAGACGGCACCTGTTCGGAAAAGGGGATGCGAGCGATTAACATGAGCTTAAGTGAAGTCATGGACAAGCCAGCTGACTTGAAGGAAAGGGCTGTTAATTCATTGCTCGAGTAGAAGCTTGCAGGGTTATGCGCTGGTGTCAAGAGTGAGAAATGAGATGCTTTGAAACTGGTATTCGGTTAAAACCAACAAAAAATGACCCCTTTAGGGGGATTGTTTCAAACCGCAGCACTTGGCAGTAATTAGTGTCCAGTTACTTGCGAATGCACCTGTCGTCTCTAAGCATCAAGATCCTTTCCCTTTGAATAACTGATGAGGTGCTCCAGCTCCTGATGGCCGGAAGTTCGTCTAACTTGTCTGTATTTAGTGGTGATCAGGAGGACTTATTTTATTCTCTAGTACATGTTAGTCTTGTGAAGTTAGTGCGTGAACGTATGGAAGACTATAACGATGAAAAATTGGGGCAAAATGAGCATGGTGTATTTGTGGGGGCGTTTCTAGAAATATTAATCATGTGTTGCAACTAGACTGTGGTTGCTTGGAAGGGTGATGTCTACAAGCAGAGATCGGGCGTATGCATAGCTCCTCGTGTTGCGCCCATATTTGTCGAAATTTTGGTGAGCAAGATAGACCGCGACCTTGCAGTGGCTGTGGATTGACTTGGGTTCAAGGTAACGCCGTGTGTGGATGATTATCTTGTCTTCGTTGAGAAGAGTGCTAGTAGCATTACTAGTTGCAAGGTGCTCAATGTCTTCAAGGAGAAATGTCGTGGTTTGAACTTAACTGCCGAAGTTCCTAGGAAGATATGCTTCCAGTTCCTCGACTTGAAGACCACGATTTAGCGTGAACATACCTGCTGGATGTACTTTTCGAGGTCAGTAGAGCTAATTCTGAACTGCGTGTCTGCCAACTCTAAATTGGGTAAAGTGTGGATCACCATGTCTTGCCGAGTGTCAACCCTTGGGTAAGTCTGGCCCACATCGAATGAAGGATGCTTTTTCCAATCGATTCGATTGACTAGAACAGTCCACATATTCCTAAAAAATGGGCCGTTCTCAGTGAACGAGTATTGAGGAAGTTAGAGTGAAGGAAGAGGTGACGCTGTCAGGGAAGCTCATCGTAAGGATAGGCCAGTCAGTATTCCATATGTACATGCTTTTTCTCATCGCATGAAAAAAGTGGGAAGTCGTTTTGGAATTGACGTAGTATTTTTTGCGTCAAGAACAATTCAAGTTGATTGATTGATTTGTGGGGTTTAACGTCCCAAAACCACCATTTGATTATGAGAGACGCCGTAGTGGAGGGCTCCGGAAATTTTGACCACCTGGGGTTCCTTAACGTGCACCCAAATCTGAGCACACGGACCTACATTTCCGCCTCCATCGGAAATGCAGCCGCCGCAGCCGGGAATCGAACCCGTGACCTGCGGGTCAGCAGCCGAGTACCTTAGCCACTAGACCACCGCGGCGGGGCAGAACAATTCAAGTTGTAAGTGCGCTGTGGTTGAGAAGAAAGTTGAAGGTGGCAAGACGAAAAAACGGAATGAGTGTGATGTCAAACACCGGGACAGACTAGTTGATTGTGAAAAGTGGGTAGTCTATCATATTCCACTGTCATGTGGGAAGTGCTACTTCGGCCAAACCGGGCGGTATTTAAATAACTGATTAATGAACCTCAAAAATTTCCTGAAAGGGCAGCCTTCGTCTAATATCTGTCTGCATTGTAAGAATATTGGATGTCATCCTTTACTAAATGAAACAGAAGTTTTGTCGAGGCAGAAGGATACGACCACGTGAGAAATGGTTGTTGCCAATTAGGGGTGATGCCCCTTACGCCGTGTGTCGTATGTCCCGTGTCGTTGTAGTCGTCGCAGTAGCCTGTTAAATTGCATGTCAATGAAAATGGTGTCACAGCATATCCACGGTGTAAATGATAAGTGGGGCGAAGCATCCGTCATTCCATCCACCCGCCCTCCCGCCCACCCACCCACTTACCCACCTACCCACCCACCCACCCACCCGCCCGCCCGCCCCGTCCATGCGTCCGTCCGTTCGTCCGTGAATCCGCGCGTCCATCCCTCCATTCGTGCGTGCGTCTGTACATCTATCCGTCCGCTTCGCCCCACTCGTCATATTTCACCGCGTATATATGCTGTGAATTTTTTCATACAGAAGTCCATTGAAGAGGCCATCAGTGAACCTTCATAAACTCGAGATAGATTATCTAACCACCAACCTGGAATCGTAACCATGTGCCTTGCCTATCTTTTACATGTTTTTGTGAAAATGAACTTCAGTTGTTATTCTGCGTCTGTTTATGCTCTCTTCCTTTTTGCCTGTTTTTTTCCGTGCAAGGTGTCATCCACAATGCATAAGAGTGTGGAGTAAGAATTGAACAGATGTTTGCAGTGAGATGTATGGGAATAAACAAGCCAATGCAAGGAACCTAAATTGACGAAGTTTATTAAGCGACAAGGCGGGTTCAGCAACAGTTGCAGCCGCTGTGTGTACCTGATCTTCCCAAACATAGAATTTTATCCTTCCCTCATCCCCTTCTTCGTATCAGGGTAGCACACCTGGCACAGCCCTGGTTAGGCCCTCTGGCCTTCTATTTTCATTCCCCCTCTCTCTTTCTCTGTGTTTCAGCTTGTTAGTATCATCAACACTGTGCTGATTGCCGTGACACTCCTGTACCTCGGAAGCTACCTTGGAAAGCTGCCAGTGGTAAGTACTGAAATCAGGCCCCCCGAACAATGACACGTGACGTTTGTGTTGAACCTTAAGTGTTCTTTATAACTAGGGGGCAAAAAACGACTGGTTTGTTCCTGTGGGACTTACGCACTCACTGTTTTGTAGGCGGTTCTCGCATCGATCATCTTTGTATCGTTGAAGAAGGTCTTCATGCAAGTCAGAGATTTCTACAACTACTGGAAGATCTCCAAGATTGACGGAGTAAGGATGAGTACACATACAGGCTGCACTTTTATGTGCTATATAGAAAGCTGTACAGCAATACTTTTTTTACTCTATACCTTTTTTCTTGACCATTAAAAACTTTATTTTTGGCTGGCCCGTAGCCTGTAACCTTTCAGAAGGAGTGGTAGGGGCATTTTTTGAATGGCTTGACTGTTTCAGGAAATCACTCTCTTTTCAGTAATTGCCGCTGTCAAATCAAGATTTTTGTGTCGAGCTAGCTCCTTGTTACGAGACTTTGTTTTGTGCACATTAAGGTAAAACTGCACATTTTGTGTTTTGTATCTGATCGTGAAACTATATTTTGCTCTTTGCAGCAAGTTTGGCTCGTGACTTTCTTCTCGACAGTATTCGTGGAGGTGCAACTCGGTTTGGTCATCGGAGTAGTCTACTCACTGTTGACTCTGGTCTACAAGATTCAGAGGTATATTGTCCCTCGAATTGTTAGACAATGTTAAGCTCTCCAACAGAGCCAGAACACTGAAGGCAGTTGTAAGTTCAAGGAAATTGCGCCACGTTCAAGATTTAGTTAAAACAGTATCGCAACTTGAATCTAGGCATTTGGCGTTGTTGAACTTTCTTTGCAGTGCATTGGGCTACAAGACCTGATTGAAGATTTTTGTCTTTTGTATTCCAGGCCGAGCACATGCATACTCGGACAAATTCCCAACACTGACTACTTCGTCCCGTTAAAGAAATATGGAGTGGTAAGTCGCGAACGAGGGGCTCATCCATCAACACAGGTTTACCTAGAAACAACGGCATGTCATTTCAGCATTAATACGGCTAGTTGCTGCCTTGACGAAGATAAGACGCTTTGTCCAACCGTATGCTTCGGCGACACTCAGTCTTGAATGATGTGCCTCTGTGCACCTCCAAGCTCAGGCATTCTTAAATATATAGAGCCTTGAAACTAGCATAATAATTCATTTTGAGCTGTTAAGTAGCACGCAAGCTTAGGGACGCAAGACAAGAAAAAGCAACACAGAATCATTGAACTTACCACTAAAGTTTTTTGAACACGAACATGAAATACCACACACCTGGGCAGTTTCACAACCACAAGGTAACAACACTTCAATGTGATGAGCTTCAGCTCATGAACAGTTACGAAAAACATGTCAAAAAGAGTTACGAAATCATAAGGCACTCTACGACGATACACCTAAAAACACAATGTAAAACATTGCGATGGAAGGCACGATGATATACTGGCTATCATCGTTGTCCATCTCTGCTGCTTCTATTTCTCACATTTTTTGGTAAGCATGAGTGAAAAGTACCGTACATTTGTAAAATTCTAGTGTACAACCACATCTTCAGCAGTGCTTGGCCACGTGACCCTGCGTACTCACCCAACCCGCCCTTATATATTTCACGTGCTTCTTCAACGAAATTTAGGGCGAAGTTTAGCACTTGTGTGTCGCTTTCTCTTGTCTCTTGTCCCTGATGTTCGCGGTACTTGACAGGTCAATAGAGTACGAAGAAGGCCGAACAACTACCTTGATAAGTTATATGTTGTTAATTTCGGTGCAATAAATTCGCTGAGGCATTGTTATCGTTTGGATTCGCCAGGCCCAAGAGGTTCCCGGAGTAAAGGTGTTTCATTTCGGTGGACCCATACACTTCGCCAACGCGGAATTCTTCAGAGCAGAGCTTTCCCGGAGGACACTCATCCGAGTGCGGTAAGCGTGGTAGCTTTCCGGTAATACAAAAAAAAAATGTAGGAAATGTAATCGCAATTGGTCTGATGTTAAGGCCTAAACAATATGGCCTGTACCTTCCCGCCTGCCCTAGCATATGAGTGGATTCTTTAAATAATTTGACTTGGATATACAGACACACATGAACACAGAGAAAACAGGAAGAGGCAAACTGAAAAGCGCCGCTACCTTCACGCCTGCCTTAGCATATAAGTTTTTTTCTTAAAATAACTTGACTAGTTTGACTAATTTGACTAGTATACGAGTTCTTTCCTTAAATAATTTGACTTGGATATACAGACACACATGAACACAGCGAAAATAGGAAGAGCCAAACTGACAAGCGCCACTACCTTCACGCCTGCTTTAGCATATGAGTTTTTTTCCTTAAATAATTTGACTAGTTTGACTCATTTGACTAGCATACGAGTTTTTTCTTATATATTTTGACTTGGATATACAGACACACATGAACACAGAGAAAATAGGAAGAGGCAAACTGACAAGTGCCACTACTTTCACGCCTGCCTTAGCATATAAGTTTTTTCTTTACATAATTTGACTATGATATGCAGACACACATGAATAGAGAGGAAATAGGAAGGGGTAGACTGACAAGTGCCACCTAGGTGGGCAGAGCGTCTTCAAAATTCATCTGAAGAAGGTAAAATTGAGAAAAGACCGACACAAAAGTAAAAAAAAATACGAGACAAGAGGACACTGAACTTATAAGACAGAAACAAGTTTAGATGCCATTTAAATTGTTGAAACAATACCTTAGTTAGAGCTATCATAATGCTGGCACGGCTTTGATTGAACATGCAAATGCTGATATTTTGGGTAATATTAACGGGTACCCGCCTATTTCCAGTAGCACCGTATTGCTTAGAGCACATATCATAATTCTATAGGCGAACGCGACGCTTCGTGTTGTGACAGAA
>NW_027465693.1:0-18196 GCF_043290135.1 Rhipicephalus microplus | reverse complement strand
GGCACTCGACAGCTCGTTACTGACCAAGGCCGATACTTTTATCTCGCGTCGTCCAGGATATCGTACGTTCTTGTTCCACGAACCACAAGTTCACAACGGCATACCATCCACAAACTAATGAACTTACAGAGCGCCTGAATCGCACTATCACAAACATGTTGTCAATGTATGTTTCTCAAGACCACCGTGACTGGGACGCAACATTACCTACGTCACCTTCGCTTACAACTCCTCCAGACATGACACCGCAGGCTATTTTCCGTTCTACCTTCTTTATGGACGGGAACCATCTCTCCCTCTTGCTTCCCGCTGGTTCAAGCTCCCCTGTCACATACGTCCGCGGATGCCATAGAGCGAGCCGACGCAGCACGACAGATTGCCCAAGAACGAGCTCATGCTTTCTCAGCCTCTCAGAGAAGATCGATAGCGATCGGTCACCACCGCGAAGTTTCGTATGCGACCAGGTTCTCTCGTACTCTTGTGGACCCCATGTCGTCACATCGGCCTCTCGAGAAAAACTTTTGATTTCGCTGGATGACGGACCAGTACAAAGTCCTTTGCAAGATCACCAACCTCACCTACGAGATACAGCGAGTCGTCGATGAAGCGCACTCAATGCCACCACCATCCACTGTTGTGCACGTCGTAACTGAAGCCTTATGTGTCACCCAACACTCCCCTTTCGTGACAAGCGCCGGGTCGGCGCTTTAACGCCGCGTCGGCGCTTTAACGCCGCGGGGTAGTGCCACAAGGCAGTAGTGGGATTGGGGCATAAAGCGGTAGAGGGTCCCTGGCTGAAAGAAAAGACTACGAAGTGGATAGAGACTGGTTCCAGCCCGCCAGTGCGCCAGGCATTGTCATCGCGTGTAATCGTTGTAAATATCTGTAAATATACGTTTCCTTGTAAGAATATCATCACTGAACCGAGGAAGGTTATTACTCCCTGGGAGCACGGATTGAACCTGCCGTCAGCAGAAGGTCACCTCTTGAGACCGATCAGGAGATGCACTGCCAGATTACAAATCCATGAGTCCACATTCATTGCGTCATTCATCGTGTTGCGCGAATGTTCCTAGAAAGTCATCCTCAGCATGGACTTTCTGCGCGAACACGGTGCAATTAGTAACCTTCGAGAATCGCTCCTAACCATGTCCAAACACCATGTCCATGTCCATGTCCAAACACTACGCAAGGAGCAGTACTTGGTATTGTGGATGAAGCCATCACACTTCCGCCGCAAACCAGTACGTTCGTAACTGTAAAAAACGACATAGACAACAGTAGTAGCCCTATTGCCAAAGCAAACTTGTCAGAGCTCTTGGCTCTGCAAATCTGCATCACCCGTGGCATAGTGCAGTTGAAACACAAGAAGACTGAGCTCATGGTTACGAACTTCAGTGGCGAATACCACCATTTGACAAAGTGAGCTCATCGCCCCCTTTTGCGTGCTAATCTTTATCGTCTTTTTTTCATTGCAGCACATACAATTCTGGCAGCAGCGATATCGCGCAATAAAAGCTATTATGCTTGTGACAATATGTTAACAAAGTTCCTTGCCCAGCATGAAACTGGCATAGTGTGTTTTAGTAAAAGAGTTTCAAGAACCAGCGTAGCTCTTTTAATACTCGACGACCATACAATGATGCTGGGTTCAAATGGCATACATTCCTAGAAATTTAGTGTTGAGCCATGTCTGCTGTCTGTTGTGACACACCATGACGACGATGACGCTGGTGACGATAAAGAACTAGTAGAATTCAGACCACACATTCTCTTTCTGCCATTATGGCACAGCACATTTAAGGTACACACTAAATGTCATGATGATGATGCTGATGACGATGAAGAACTAGCCCGTTCCAGACCACACATTCTCTTTCTGCCATCATGGCACAGCTCATTCAAGGTACACACTATATGTCATGATGATGACGACGAAGAACTAGCGCGTTCCAGACCAGACGTTCTCTTTCTGCAATCACGGCACAGCACATTCCAGGTACCCCTATACGCCATGACGATGACGACACTTATGACGAACTAGCGAGTTCCAGACCACACATTCTTTCTCTGCCATCACGGCACAGCACATTCAAGGTACCCCTAATGCCATGACGATGACGCTGATAGAACTAGTGCGTTCCAGACCACATATTCTTTTTCTGCCATCACGGCACAGCACATTTAAGGTACACACTATAAGTCATGACAATGATGCTGATGACCAGAAAGGATTATGGCAGCACCCAGTGAGCCCTCTATGAAATGAGCAACTGTTCCTGTTCCCACTTTCTGTTCTGAGAAAGCTGGCAGGAATGACCAAGGAGGGCTTGAACCATATAACTTCGCAAGAACTTGATTTTAAGAAAACCAATGTCTGAACAGTGTAGTTTTGAGATAGTGGATTCCACTACAAATAGATAAAAAAGCAGAATCCACAGTCATCTGGTGGTGTTTTGAAATAGATCAAAGCGATTAGCGATTTGTTCTACCATGGAATGCCGAAGCTCCCATTTTGTCCCTGCCTAGTCACTTTTCAGGGAACTATTCCTTCTCATGTCAGTACGCGTTGCCACTAGGTGAGGTGCCCTTTAACGTGATGACTGTTCGATGACCAGTCATCCCTGCACCGGCCACAATGAAATGTTCGCGCCCTTTGCGGGCATGACAGTTCTCGTCTGACAACACTGTACTTAAGTGGCATCTCGTCGTACAGTAGGACAATATAGCCCTCAACTCGACTCAACTTGTCTTGCAGTCTTGGGAATGGCGACAAGCATTGCACCACCGAAGCCCACATCATAAGATCGAGCAATGGGGAACAGTGATGGCTGTGCAGCATAGTCTATACGGGATGGCACATTTTTGAACTCATAGAAGACAGTTTCAATGTTTGGGTGCTCAAAGCAGAATGAAAATTTTGTGGAAAAGTAATTACTGGGTCACATCAACGTCAAACTTCAAAGTACATCTCAGGGGAAGAAACATGTTATTTTTATTTCCGTTGGTATAGCTGTGTCTCTGTAAGATGTCATAACTTTCATTGAGCTCGGATACATTTCATTTATTCCCAGAAGGTACATCCAAATGGTGCATCAGAATATGAGCAATACCTTACGGAAGGCAGTATGTCATAAAAAAATAAATTGAAAGTTTTATGTGTTGCAACATTTAAAATATTATGCTGCATTTATTAAATGTTTTTGCTGAGTGTGACCATCACTGAAATTTTTAAAAAAGTATGTCAGTATCTGTAGTGCTGTGTCTGTATTGCGAGATACTTTGTATTGCGAGATACTTTTTTCGTCTTTTTGCAAAATCATCTTGGAAATATCCCGCTACATCAAAGACAAGTGTATCTCAGTACTATCTGTATTCTAGACTTACAACATATGTATTTTGATATCTGCATTCCGGAATACTTTTTCAAGTATCTTTGCCCAGGCCTGATGCCCACCTTCAACTTGCATTCATTATTAATTCAGTGATTTTACAAACACAAAAAAAGCGAACTAAAAGATATCCAATGTATAGTCCTTATATATTTTTAAAACCACTAAAACGGTCACTTAAGCGGCTTTGCGAAAATCGCGATCCTTTTCTGCACGAGATGTTGTAGTGCTGATGGACTCCGAATCGGCGCTACAAAGACTGCATCGTGGCCTACCTAAAGAAAAGTTCACCAGGAAATCTCTGGCACTAATTAAACACCTAATTAGCAAGTTTTAATATAAAGTTTCAGTGGATCCCATCCCACGTTGGCATTGAAGGCAATGAAAAGGCTGATGTCCTTGCATGCGAAGCACGAACATCTGTTCCAAAAGTAAGAACTCCCAAGACTTACCAGAACAACAAAGATGTGATACGCAATCATTTCAAGGCGATCTACAAGTTTCCACACCAAGCATGTGTAATTCATGGACTTTCTCGTGAACAAGCGACGCTGTTGTACCACATAAGAACCGCCTCTGCATACACCTCGGCCTGGTCATTCAAGACCGGGACATACACTTCCCCGTTCTGTGCCTTCTGCGGTGACATCGGGCATATTGAACATTTCATTTGGCATTGCCCACAGTTTGATGAGCAAAGAGCAGTGATGATCCGCACCTTGCAAAAAGGCTGTCATAGGCACCGGACAGTTGATGACGTTATTTTTCCTGAAGGACCCGCAGCAACTAGGAGGAACGTGCAACGAATTTCGTTGGTCTTCCTGCGAGACACTGGGCTGTCTGACACGTGGTGACAATTTTCAAATTCAGGAGATGCTCAGGCGGAACAATTGCCGGCCATGCAGGCCAGGCTAACTCCACCTGCTACAACACCACCACCACCACCACCACCGGTCACTTAGGCTACTAATTAGTATCCACGCATTGCTAACATACACACTATCACACACCCTGTTGCTCCAACTTGAATTGGGTAAAAATAGCTTTCAAAAATTTTCGTATGTTTCACCCTTCCATTACACACTGATCCTAAAAAGAATTTTCTGAAGCAACAAACTGCTAAGGCACATTGCCAGGCTAGTTGGTTGGGGTTCATCATTCATATGGCTATAGCGCACCACAGCAAGGACATAGAAGAGAAAGACACACACACACACACAGTGCTACGAAAAACTGCAACACATACCTAAGCTCAATGAAGATGCTCTCCACACATGACAAAGGAAGTTCACAAAGCGACACTACAAAGAGAAGGTTCCTCAAAAAGGCCATCAACTCCTTGCAATCAGATTCCTGCAGAAAAAGTCAAGGTTGCGTTGCAATGAATTGATAGCAACTAGATGCTCTTCCTAACCTGTCCCTATGTATTTCAAAAGAAGACAGTGGCTTAACATAAGCTTCTTGCAAAATCATACTATTCCTACCTATATTTAATAAACTAACTTAGAAGGAAGATTGCTTTGAAAAAACAGAAAATATTTAGGGGGTATGGTAGGGTAAAAGCATCACTTTTGTTTTAGCTTTATATCTCAAAAGCTGTTTCATGTTTTGCTGTTAAATCTTGTGTACTGATTATAAATGCTTTTGGCCCCCAAAAGGTATAACTTTTTCTACAGTCAACTTTAAGGCTGGGATGTAAAATTGAAAGCATACATTTTTTTTTTCGAAAAAAAAAAAAACAAACAGCATGAGTGTGAAATTCTGCACACTACTGCGACATGACACTGGCTTTCAGCCCAATCAAAACGAATGGTCAGCACTGTCCTCGTGTTTCTTGTCTTCGTGCATACGTTTAAATTTAACTGCAACCATTCGTTACCCCATACTGCAGGAGAAATTTTCCAATTGCCTTTTTTTTCTTTCAGAATTCTAAGTTTTATGTTGAGACTATTTGGTGGGAAATTCAGCATAATATAAGACAGTTTCAGCAAGGTTTGGACAGTATCAAAAAGGTACATCTAGGTTCAAAATTTAAAGATTAGTGATGTTGAGAAAATGTCATTTTATGTTGAAAAACATGAAGGGACAGTCCTCACAAAAAAAACCAATGATTATACTACAGAAGCATCCTTGGTGGGAAATTTGCCACCACAACTTATGAAAGTGGCAGAATAAGAATACTTAGTCATACTTATCATTAAAAATACATAACAGCCAAAGTAATGATGGAAAACAACCCGTAAACAGGCTCCTTCTACGTCAGAGGATGCAGTATTCTGTACTATCTTTAAATGGCTTTAATCGCTCCTATGTGTTTGGCCCTACATGATTTCACTTCTCACACTGTGCATTATCTTCTAGCAAAGAAACTAAAAAGAAAGGTGTTTTTACTTGCTTTCTTATGCTATACCCTCTTAAAGGATCCCTGCAGAATAACTACCACCATGTAACGGCTACACTATTATAAATGCAATAGACTTGCTTAATCTCATTGATATAAAAAATATTCTAGGGTGAAAGTATAATTATAAATTACTTCGATACGCATATAGGTGCAAAAAAAACTGAACATACAGAAGAAAATGCTGCCAGGATGCCAGATGCATATACAGGTCCCACAGCACTTGACAACATATTCTTTGCTTCCTGAGTGAAGGCCTCTAAAGAATAAACAATAGTAGAAGAACCAACAGCTCCATCAACAAACAAACAATACAAACGATTAAGAACAGTCAAATGACATATAGAAACAACAGATGAATTTTCGAATATCTCAAAGTGTAGTTGAAAGGGGCCCTACAGCACCTTTTTAACATAGCCAAAAAATACTGCCAATCAGTAGCCAAGGCTCCGGTAAAATTTGAACCACCTATTAAAGCACTCTATGCAGCAGGAAACTCACCAATTTGATTTCAAAGGCTGCTAGAAATTGCTTGCTCTCCTCTCGGTAAACTTTGCAGGGGAAGGGAAGGACACTGTCATAGATGATGTCATGACCGAGAAAATATATTGTTTGTTTCGAGTTGAGAAAAAGTATACAATTTCTCCTTTTAAAAGTAATGCAAAAGTTACTATCTTATACACTAAAAGCTCATTAATTCGACCCTTGTTACTTCGAAAAATTGGATAACTTAAATGTCGTGTTCTTTGGTCACAGCCAGCATATGTATTGCTTAATAGAATTAAAATCTCATTAATTTGGTGATATTTGACTGAAACCTAGTTAACTTTGAGAGTCCTCGAAACACGCCAAGCATGAAGCAACGAAAATTTGCGACACAAAAGAGCAAAAATGGCATTTGCGAACAACTGAAACTTCGCGGACGCTATGAATGCGTATTCAGCAACCACGGTTTTACCCACAGTGAATGTAGAATTCAGTAGCTTCGTTGCAACTTCGGGCTATGGATGAGCACTGTCATGAAACTCAAATATAATGGGAGCTGTTGAACATGAAGACTTTAGCTGCAGTTCGCATGCTATCATAAAGCTCATTTGCTACATTGTGATCGAGAAAAAATCAATTGCTCGTCATTTTTCTGGTGACAAAAACTATTGCCACAGAAAGGTATTGGTCTTGTTGGTACATAATAAGGGATGGGTCCAAAGCACAATCTGGCTTGAGACACGTAGGTCTTGAGTCATGGTGAGATCGCCAATGAAGTCATGAATGATGAAAATCATGGCACTTATACAAGATAAGTACTAGATATACGTATTTATCAAGAAAACAAGAAAGCATTGAAATAAACACTTGTTTATTGTTTTTCTTGATCCTTTCGATAATTCGGCATTGTGTTCTCTTTATGCGACAGCAAGACACACATACGTCTCACTTTTTCGTCTAGAGAAAACATTTTCACCCACATTAACTGTTACAATTTGCACAATATTAAGTCGCTCAAATCTTACCTGTCTTCACAATCTAGAGGAAAATTGTTTTACCACTCTTTCGAAGGGTGGATGTAGTGCTAAAATGGCATGAAATTTTGGTCAATTTTTAATAACAGCTTCTAAATTTTCCTATTCTTAAGATAGAACCTACCAATTAAAATGCCGGGTAATTTCCTCTTATTCTGTTTTTCCAGAGAGGTGACTTTGGCTTCCAGTCATCATGTATCTTCTTTTAAATTTGCATAATAACTTGCCCAATAAATACATCGAAACAATCCTCTGTGAAATTGTCCTGCTCATCCTTCAGTGCAATTGCAGAAATTGATGTGTGGAAACATTTTTCTTGATATCATCCACCCCTTGAAAAGTAGGAGGATGTTCAGGGACAACATCTGTACTAAAAAATTTCGACAGCAAAAGCAAGGACAGCCAAATGACCATAAAAAAGTGGTTTATGCATGTGGTGAAGTAAGCTTTACAGGAACAGACCACAGTACTAATAAGGCTTATAAAAGGCGCAATTTGAGGTGGTGTTCTCCTGCTGAAAGGAGGCACTCAGAACTGTCCTCTTTACAATTTTAGAAGTGATACACGGTGCCACTTGCTTTGGCTGTTTCATATCAAATACCTGTTGATGCAATTGGGAGATGGGGTCTTCATGAGACAGTGGGACAATGTATTCCCACTTTTTGGAAAACTCTCTCGTAAGTCAGTGGGACATATATGGCCCACTTTTTTAAGTAAACTACTCGACCGATTTTGATAAAATTTGTTTAAGGCTATTTCTTTTGTAATTTATATCAATATACCACAATCAATTTTTATATCCCCATGTCAAAAATATAAGCAGACATAAAAGGTTTAATTTGAACATTTTTGTGGTCCAAAAATTGGAATTAACAAGCTTTTACTGTAATTGCAATATAAATCAAAAGGCACGCTTTATTGTTTTGTGTTGTTTTTTTCATTCATGTGAAGAGGCATTGGGTGCACATGCCACATTACATTTCTGCTGTTTTAAACACTCTCTATGCCTGAGTCAGACTCACTGCAACACTTAATACTGTAACAAAAAAAAGAAAAGAGAATTAGGAAAGTACTTTTACCTCTAGACTATAACCATTATCTACTTTGAATGCTTTTCTTGCATTACCACCGTAGTCCCAGCACTTCCAGGTGATAAAACGTCATGTGCGCTATCAGCGTGACATGAAGGGAGTGTAAACTTAAGGCTCATATTTCTTTGTTAGACAAAGTATTAATGAGAACTAACAATGTGAGTTCTAATAAGTAGCAGCATGACAGCATTCTTGATAAGAAAGTGGCAAGGGCTGAGTTTTCAAAAAGAAAAACGCAAGTAAAATAGATGACGAAGATTGTTTTGTGACAAAAATACCCCTAAATACTCTGTCTTTTAGAGTGTACCAGTGTACATCATTGTTTCCTAAACCACCAGTACATTTGTCAGCGCACACTTGCTCTCTCCAACAGGCTTGTGAGTTAGACACTCTGGCAGATATCACTAGTTTAGCCAACTAGAACTGCTTAAAAATGCCCTATCAGTATCTAGCTACTATCCATTGGTCACACTCAGGACAAAGCTGGTGTGCCATTCGTCTTTAAAGAGCTCAGCCATACGTCCGCCCAGAAATCGTGCTTCTTGTGCTGCAAAGGTACCATGGCAGCCTCCCAAAATAAGTCCCATTATTTAGTACTTTAATATGCCCACAGCTTTGATCAATAAGCTTGGAAACACAAGTAAACACCATGAATAATAAAACAAAAGCAATGACTTTCTTAGAAACCACATTAACTCCTTTCAGCATGATACATATAAACAAAGTAGCTAAAGTGTGAAAAGCAGCTTACCATTGAGAGGAATCAATGCAGAAAAAGCAGGTTTTACTTTGCACTGAGTAAAGTGTGGCCGAAAAGTTGGCAGACATTGAGAAGGAGTTCAGACAGTGCATGCACAGTAGCACGACTCGATGGTTCTGTGTAAGCAGCTATGCCTGTGAGGAAAGGAATGCTGAAAGCAAGCGTTGAATGATAGCTTGGATTTATCATAGTGCTTAAACACATTCCATTTGATTGACGAGAGCCATTTATGGAAATTTATAATACACTTGTCACGCATATTACCAATGTGTCCAAACCATAACAAAAAGTGAACTATTCAATTCTATCAAACGAGAACAGAACAACCAACTACAGCTGAATCTGAATCTCAACAAAGTTATGCAACTGTTCTGAGCAGCCTGGGGCAACTGTTCATATGCATTTGGAACAAGAGAATTACCACTTTCATTTCATGGGAGTAGCTGAATTTACTGACATAATTGTGATGGCATAATTTTTTTGTGCTGATTAGCTGTATCACTCAGTGGCAGTGGACTACCAAATAAAGGCTTTCTCCCTCCTCACCATCTGACAAAAAAAAAAGGCCATATTCTTCTGAGCATTCTTTACACAAACTACATTTGTGAATCAGATTCCTGCCAATCATTATGTTGCCCATATTAGTGAAGACAGCTGGTCAATGGCAAAAAGCACTTACAAATGGAAAAGCTTTCTCAAATCTGTTTTTTTTTCATTAATATACAAAAAACTAAACAGCTACACAAATAGACATAAGAATAAGAGATACGTGTTTTATAGATAAAAACATAGATGCCTTTTTTACAATTCCCATTTTCAAATTTCAAATTCTTAGAAACCATTATGAACCACGTATAATTCACTCAAACTGAACCATAATTTGAACAGAATGAATAAAAATGAAATTAATTTTGCTTCAACCAGTTTGTGATTTGTGCGTTGAATTAATATTCAACACACTGTCACAACCAGGCCAGTATTAGTTGAATAGAATATCTCCCGATTCACTTGGGATATTTAACATAAGCCATAAACGAGTCAGTGCTACCGAGTTCGAGTTGTACAATCTGGTTCACTTATTAATTTATTCATTTTTTTTTCAGTTTTGATTTGGATGGTCAGTTTGGTGTTCCAAAGCAACACACAGACTATGAAAGTTACATTAACAGAGCATGTATTTATGAAAACTTAACTACATTAGGGTCATGAATTTTAAACATCTAGACCAAGTCAAGTTATATACGAGCATTCTAGAATTCTGCCCCTAAAGAGTTTGTGCAATTCGACATATAGAGTGGTAAATCGGCAGCAATCGCTAGTAGTTCCTCTTCAACTGTAGCGTATAAAAGGCTGCAAAAACAATATTCTAAGGTTCAAAGCTTGCTAGATGGTCATATTTGAAGAATGAATTGTAATATTTACCACTATAATTCGGATTCTAAGTATTACCGTTAAATTCTGAGCAAGTGCCCCTACACAAGCAAGTGCCCCCTTGCAATAATACTGAAAGTTGGGCTTGTTGGTAAGGCAGCTTTTTTGGGTACACTGCGAGGACGACGAAGACGGAAGAGTAAAGAGGGGAGATAGACGAGCGCTCGTCCTGTCTCTCTTCTGTATTCTTCCGTCTGTCTTCGTCGTCCTCGCATTGTACCCAAAAGTGCCCCATTTCCTTTTTTTTTTTTTTTTTGAGAGATTTGAAATATGCTCCAATGACCGAGCAAGCGCCCCTCCCCCCCTCTCCCTCTCCCTGCCATCATCATTATTTTTTTCAGGCTGTTCTCTGCTACAGAATCTTACAGCAGTGATTCCAAGAAACCGAAGTTTTGAGTCTTCAGATACATGCACGGTTTCTTAGTATTTTTACAGTGAGGTGCCTCGGGGCTGCATTCTGAGTTGTCACAAATTGTTGAAACATTTAAACATCTTTTTCCTCTTGCGGTAACACATGAATGTTCGCACGAGGATTCAGTCTGGTTCAGTAAAAATGGCAAGTGTTTGCATATTTAATAAAGCATTTAATTAAAAGCACCAATGTGCATTCTTCATAAAAGTACTTCTGCCGCCACCTTGAATTTTGGTGAGCAACTGAAAAAGAGCCCCCTGATTGATTGATATGTGGGGTTTAACGCCCCAAACCACCATTTGATTATGAGAGACGCCGTAGTGGAGGGCTCCGAAAATTTCGACCACCTGGGGTTCTTTTAACGTGCACCCAAATCTGAGCACACGGGCCCTACAACATTTCTGCCTCCATCGGAAATGCAGCCGCCGCAGCCGGGATGAGCAAGAGCCCCTCCCTCTAAGTCTTGTGTGATTATCTTTCACAATAGAAGAAGCGCTTGCTCGAGATTTTACATTATATTGAGACAACACTGAATGACTGTCGTACAAAATAAAGTGAAAGAGATGTCAATGATGAAGAGTTTTTAATTAATATGCCTTAAGAATGCCTTAATATGCCTTAAGTGAAGAAGAACTTCACTGCACATATGGCTATGATCTTTGCCGCACATGTTGACTCTGATCTACACGTACGGGTCAAAATTACACCAAAATGACCCAAACTGAAGACAGTGAAAACAAAAGTATCTCTTTACTTAGCCCTCAATTGTCCCATTTCAATCCATGAGTACTGTAGAGGTCAGGGCTAAGCAGTATCGTGATACAAGAGTACTGCGATAGTATTTCAGATACTTCTGAGTATCTATCGATGCTGTTCGCCGTCCACCACCTGTCCTGCCTATTACATTATACTACCAGCCACCTACAGCTGCACCTTCGTTGCGGTTCCCAAACTATTGCAGGAGGCTTTCAGACGTCGGCCCCATGTCTCCGATGTCCTTCATGCCACCAGCCACCACTTGCCGCGCTTTACTCACCACCATGAGAGGACATGGGGACACCCACAATTTCGCAGAACGAACGCTTGGCGCACTGTCGATCGGCGCCCTCTCTGCTTCAACTATGCTGGTGCCGGCCATATAGCTCGCTATTGTTGGTACCGCGACACATTGCTTCGCTCGTCTTAGCCAGGGTACAACGATCGCCGTGCCAAGGTCGACTACATTATTCGCCATGACGACCCTGGCTTTCGAGGACCCTATAACGGTCGTCTCCTATCACGAGTCGCTTCCTAATCACCAGCCCAATTTCACCCACATGTCACGCTCTCCATCCCCTGCTCAGACATCGTCACCGAATCGACGTGGCTTTTGCTGACCTTCGGGGAACAAGGTCGCCCAGCCCTTACCGGGGAAACTAAAGGCGGCGACCTCTCGGGGCAAGGTCGCAGCCCGACCACAAGACGATAAAAGTCCCCAGTACTGCTGCTACAGAACGACTCGACACTGACGAATATTAACAACAACAAAATAGTGAGCGCCTACCTCAATGTAATTATTGATGGAGAGCAAGTGACGGCCTAAGTCGATACGGGTGCTAATTTTTCCATAATAAGTCACAAGCTGGCTGATCATCTTAGAAAAGTAAAAACGCCATGGACAGGACCACATATAAGAACAGTGGGTGGTCAATTGCTGCTTCCTACTGAAAGATGCACAGCAAGAATCAGCATAGGACATTCTTCTTTCGTGGCGACTTTCATCGTTCTCCCAGAGTGCTGCAAAGATTTAATTATAGAAATGGAATTTCTCAGGGAGCATGACGCAATAATCAACATCCCAGACCACGTGGTTTCGTTTTACGAGAGTGCTCGTCTGACTGATCCTACATGACTAGAGCACAAATCCTTTCGTCTCAAAGACCACAATATAGTCGTGCCGCCTCGATCATGTATCCTCGTTTCAGTAGCATGTGACGTACCGTTCGACGGTGAAGGAGTCACCAACGAACTAACCTCGCTGCTTTTCACTCACGGGATTTCCGTAGCACGAAGAATAGTCAATGTCACCGATGGGCCGAACGAACTTGCTATAGACCAATTTCACCTCCGAGCAATGGCACTTTCCAAAAGGCACAACTTTGGCACCTTTCGATGAGATCACAGATGTTTGTGAACTGCTTTTCAGCACTCGAAGCAGCACCTACACAAAACCCACATGACCTAGCACCTAATCTTGACGTCAGCCCTACTTTAACTCAGCAACAGCAGGAACGCCTGCTTGTGCTACTAGCCGAGTACCACGACTGTTTGCGTCGACCTCGAAAGTTGGCCGGACGTCCTTGACCAAGCACCGTATCATCACAGAGGACACGGCTAGACCAATCCATCAAAATCCGTACCGTGTGGCTTCAAAAGAACGAGAAGCCATAGAACAGCAGGTAACAAAAATGCTTGAAGACGACGTGGTTCAACCGTCGAAAAGCCCTTGGGCATCAACTGTTGTTCTAGTCAAGAAGGACGGCAGCCTGCGTTTCTGTGTGGACTATCGAAAGCTAATCAGGTTACAAAAAAAGACGTGTACCCGCTTCCCCCGCATAGATGATTCTATTGACAGGCTTCGAAACGCACGTTACTTCTCTTCCATGGACTTAAAGAGCGGATATTGGCAAATTGAAGTAGACCCCAGGGATCATGAAAAAAACGCTTTCGTGACGTCAGCCGGACTGTACGAATTTAAGGTTTTACCATTTGGCTTGTGCTCCACGCCTGCTACTTTCCAGCATCTCATGGATACCGTTCTCTCTGGGCTTGAATGGAGAACCTGCCTAGTATACCTTGACGACGTCATTGTGTTTTCTACAATGTTTGGCGAACACCTTGAATGATTGCAAATGGTCTTGTAGGCCATACGGGCCGCAGGCCTGACGCTCAAGCTGGAGAAATATCACTTCTGCTTTGTGGAAGTGCAGTTTCTTGGCCATGTCGTCAGTTACGCAGGAGTTCGTCCAGATCCCGAGAAAGTTGCTGCCGTCACACAGTTTCCAACACCATCAGATAAAAAAGCAATGAGGCGTTTTCTGGGTCTCTGTGCATTTTATCAGTGTTTATTCCAGATTTTGCGCGCATTGCGTTGCCTTTAACTCGTATCACGAGGGGATGACGTTGCATTTGTTTGGGGCGACGAACAAAAAGCTGCTTTCAATGACTTGCGGCAACGTCTACACACAACCCCCGTGCTTGCCCATTTTGATGAGACAGCCCTTACAGTGCTCCATGCTGACGCCAGCAATGTTTGGCCTCAGAGCTGTGCTTGTGCAGCGCCAGGACGACGAGGAAAGAGTGATCGCTTACGCAAGCAGAACTCTGTCATGCACAGAAGCAAATTACTCGACCAATGAAAAGGAATGCCTCGCCGTGGTGTGGGCAGTTATGAAATTTCGCCCATACTTGTACAGCTGCCCATTCAAGGTTATCAGTGACCACCATTCGTTATGTTGGTTAACAAGCCTGAAAGATCCTTCCGGGCGATTGGCACGCTGGAGCCTTACACTACAAGAGTTTGATATAACGATGGTGTATAAGTCGGGAAAACGACACACGGACGCCGACTGCCTATCTCGATCACCAATAGAGTGGGCTGCTTCTTTTGATGGAAAGACAGGGTTCCTCAGAATACTCGACACGTCAACCATCGCAGATCACCAGCATGACGTTCCTGAGCTACTTGGCTTGATTATTTGTCTAAAAGGATAAAGCCAGAATGCGCCCGAAGCCTTTGCAAGAGGACTATCGTCGTTCTGTCTGCGAAACAATGTCCTTTACAAAATGAAATTCTCGTCAGACGGGTCCACCTACCTGCTTGTCGCCCCTACCGACTCTTCGTTCTGAGGTATTGCAAGTGTGCCACAACGAGGTCACATCTGGACATTTAGGCTACACGCGCACACTGGGCAGAGTTCGAGGGAGGTATTACTGGCCTAGACTCACCGCTGCCATGAAGCATCATGTTCGGACCTGCCTCGATTGCCAGCGGCGCAAGTCAACTCCAACGAAACCAGCCGGTTTGCTACACCCTGTCCAGATCCCGACAACGCCATTTGACCAGATCGAAATGGACTTTTTGGGCCCACTTCCCACCTCTAGTGTTGGTAACCGCTAAGTTATAGCGGCGACCGACTATCTTACTCGCTACGCCGAGACAAATGCCATCCAGAGAGGCACAGCAAAGGAGGTGGCCCGGTTCTTCATAGAGAACATTGTGCTACGACACGGTGCGCCATCGATCGTTATAACAGATCGTGGAACCGCATTCACGGCCGCGCTTTTAGATCATCTGTTGTTGCTCAGCAGTACTATTCATCGCAAGCCACAAACTAACGGGTTGACCAAACGACTCAACAAAACTCTAGAAGACATGCTTTCAAGGTATGTGGACATCGAACACAAAAACTGGGACGAGATTCTCCCTTACATAGCATTTCCACACAATACTGCGAAACAAGAAACCACACGGATGACCCCATTCAGCCTTGTTCACGGACGAGAAGTAAGAATGACGTTGGACGCGATGCTGCCACAGGAATACGGTGACAACGAAACGAGTGCTGACGCGTTTACTCAACGCGCAAAGAAAGCCAGGCAGCTTGCATATATGCAAATATCCAACAGCAAGAGTACGACGCAGGCCGCTATAACCTACATCATACACCTGTAACGTACGAAACCGGGGACCAGGATATGGGTGTGGACGGCTGTAAAAAGACGGGGACTATCCGAAAAGTTGCTCAGAAGGTACTTCGGACCTTGTCGAGTGCTGCGACGACTAAGTGACGTTACCTACGAAAGTCATCCCGGATAGCCCAAACTGTACAAGGCATCACCAGCACCGACCTGAATTTGTGCACGTAGTGCGCATTAAGCCATACGTCAGCGAGTGACTCTGCGAGGCGCCGTCGCTTCTACAAAGTGACTTTATGCGCGAATCACTGGCTCAGCTATAGCATTGTGGCGATGCTCTTTTAAGGGGAGGCAAATGCCGCACCCGAAACAGAGAACGAAGACGATGTGCGCGCCAACAGCCTCGTGAAAAGGGACACTGAAGAAGACGACGTGCTTTTGTTAAGCTCTCTTGCTCTTGGCTCCTGCATAAAACCACACGCCATCGGTTCTCGGACTCGACGTCTCGGTGAACTGCTTATGTTGAACCGCGACACTATAATGCTGTATCGAGACACTTTTCAGAAATGTATTTGTATCTCAGTAGTGAGATACTTTTACGATGTGCTAGGCCACTTTAGTGCTAGGCCACTTTTGCAAAACTGGAAACCAACTAGCCTGAATCGCGTCTACTAAGTAGAAAGTCGTTGAATTAAGCACCGCCATTACAGCAGCAGCAAGGAATTCAGGAGCCTTACTCTCTTTCTTTTAGTTAGAGACACATGCTGATGGCTGCATTCATGTAGTGTTGGGCTATAATGCGTTACAAGTAATGGCGTTAGCGGAAGTACATTGCTTTTTTAGGTAACTCAGTAACATGCTCGTTACAATTTCGAAACTGTAACACGTAATGTACTTAGGTTAACTGTGAGTGAGTTGCAACATTACCCATTACTTTTTCGTCCTGTAGGTGCCACTTTACCAGAGCTCAACCCGAAGAATTTTTTCGTTGCATCGTTAGACTGCTGTCGGCCTGCCAGGTATTGACGAAGAAAGCCTGGGTGGAACTGCTTTTTCTTGAGGATTTTGGGGGGAAAATTTCTTACAACACACCAACTCCCCTTGTGGAGGGTTGGGCCATCGCTACACAAAATTTGAAAAATGCTGGAATCCACTATAAAAAACTCTACTACACAAAATTTGAAAAATGCTGGAATCCACTATAAAAAACTCTACAGACATGCTTTTCGTAGAAGTGAAGTGTAGCAGGTGCATCGCTGGCATCTGTGCCTTTCCATGCCTTAAAATAGAAAGATTAAAGCTCAGGGCTGGTTTACTCCAATACCAAGTGCCCATTGTGTATATTTGTACATGGGGGAACAGAACACCTTCCCCGATAGGCTGCGACAACATAAAGAGGACCATCCACAGTTTCGAGTGACAGAGGAGTGCACTAGCTGAGCTCAGTGTGGTGATCGACCACCGAATCGAATTTGACAAATTTCCGTGAACCCTGACACATGCAGGTGACAGCCAGCAATGCCAGCTGGTCTGCAGGTGTGCTTCCGACCAAATGTTTGCCCTTACAGAATTCGGCACATCATGAAAAATAGCCGTGACCCCACGGCAGGAGAAAAGATTGCGCTTTATCAATCCTTCAAAACAACGCGAGTGGTATGCAAAACGTTTAAATTGTTTCTTTTTATGTAAAAGATTTTTTTTATACTCACTAGTTCGGTTGGCGTCCCCTCTGTTTTAAACCAAAGCCCATTAACACAGCTGTCACACAAACCGTCTCAACAGTGGTTAGGCTAATTACAGGTACGGCTAACCACAGCTACAGGACAGACATAACCATGGGTTAGTCTCCTAACCATCGTTATCGTAAAGGGCCTATTTCAAAAGAGATCGACACATATGCAAAGATGATATTTTAGGCTTAATAAAGTGTTTTATATTTTTTTTTTGCACATGCCACCCAGCACCCTGAAAAGGAACTTCGTTTCTTTTATTACGTGCATGACGGAAAAAACATCAAACATGTTTAATATGGAGAAACCTATTTCCTCACCTTTCGTTCTCGAAAGTTAATAATGATATAAAACACAAATATCACTGCTATAAAAAAGACATTTTGCATATAAAATATACGAGAATAAAAAGTAAACTAACGTTTTTTAAAACTTGTAGAGATGTTAAAAGCAAGCTGTTGAGATTTTTTCAGCTTGCGGACAAGAAGAATCGGTAGTGGCTGTTCGATGTCATGACCCACCAATGAAGTCGAAAAAACTGCCTTGGTACCTTTTGGAGGCTAGCTGCTGGAGGCTAGCTGCTGACAATCTGGTTTGGTCATGTATGCAGCAAGCTGCCGAGACTTAGGCCTATGAAAACTTTGGAAGTCTGTGTTACTTATGAAAGTTTAGTCACGCTGCATTCTGCCGTGCCACTTGTTCAGAAACTTGGATTATTCTGCAATTATTGAGTCGTTGAGCCCTTGTTATTTTGTTTATTTATTTTTTGGCATGCAGAATAG
>NW_027465692.1:0-18198 GCF_043290135.1 Rhipicephalus microplus | reverse complement strand
CCGTCGTCTCGTTATTTGCCCTGTCTCATGGGAGCAGAGCATAAGCCGTAATTTTTTTTTCCCCTTAACCATCTCGCTTCACAGCACACTCTCATGTGCCGCGCAATATGATGTCTTGAAAATCCTGAAACGTACAAAAATTACTCAAAGTGTCTCTGTGCAACCGGATGCAAAGACGAAATCCATGTATTGGCGAACGCAGTCGTAGTCACGAAAATATGTGAGGAAAAGCGAGCGAGTGAAGCAAGCCTACTTACACATCGAAAGCTGTGCCCGGTGTCTGTTTCACACGATTGCCGCAGCCAAATGTGACCGAAGAGCCATCAATCGTCGTCTCAAAAAGTAACGAAAGACCTGTTCAAAACTTGTTCAATTAGAGGCACCACACGCATTACTAGCACAAAAACAACCCGAAAGCCACGTACGCCACAATGCGCCCATTCACTTTCTGCCCTGAGCAATATGGCGACACGTCGGCTTCATCTACAGAGCCCCTCCGCCCTCTCCAGGAGTTTTATTACGACCTCCTTGATTCTTTTCATTGCCAATCTCAGAGGCGCGAATAAGTGCAGATATCGACTTAAGATGGCAGAACTAGCTCAAAATCGCGGTGCAATGAAAAGTTTGACGCAGAAGCGATTTCGCAACGTACAGGAAACGATGCGCTATAAGTATAGATTACCCGCTAATTTGCCCAATGTAATTATGGCATTAATATTGATGTAGTTTTAATCATTTTTAGATCGCGCCGCAGTTAGATCGTCTTGTACTTTGCTAAAAATTGAACAGGTACGCCTAAGTTGGGAGAATATTCCACTATCAGAATAACGACATTGTGCATCATTCCACCACTTCCGTTAGAGTGTACTGGAAGTATTGAGTGGCGTGACCGCGCCTCGCCGCCTGAGCCCTCCGGCGTTGCCTGCAGCGGCGGCGCTGCCATCGATTAGTACTGAGAGAGCCGCGCGCCGCGTGCAGGAACTGCTATGCGGTTCGGCTCCTCCGTCGCACTTTCTTAATGCAGATTTCTTCGGACCTGCCCATCATTCATGCTTAGCACATGATGTCATAGCCCTTGAAGTATGACACGCGAATCTACTGAATTTGAGCTCCATCAAAGCCCTTGTGAGAGATCAAAAATAATTCAGAGTCAGAATCAGAAATGCTTTTATTTTCCAACAAAATTGTTGGGGGTCCTTCAGGCGAAAAGCTGCATAGTACAACTGAAATGTGCCTGAAGGCCCTCACATGGCAGCAGTAACAGTAAAACCAACATAAATACAGATGCTAAGCATATATCCAAATATAATACACCATTTTAATTGAAACTAGGAACTTGCAACATGTTGAATAACACTAGTGCTTTCCTACGAACACATAGTACTTTAAATAACATAAAACTGTAGTACATATGTGAGAAGAGATGTGACAGTACATTGTGATACATAGGAAACAATAGTATTTACAATACTAAGAAAAGCACTGCTATAAATATGACTATGATGCACAATATGATGATACTTTGTTTATTGAAACACTGAGCGCGAAGTATATAATATACAGAAAATGCGAAAATGTAATAACGATGTCTTTTATATGTTCATTCCAATTTACAAAAGTATTGTCTAATTTGTTTGTGAGTCAAAGTATTCGGATTAAATGTTCCCCTTTGCACTTTATTTAACAACGAAGGTAGGCTATGTCGTGGTGACTGCATAGGATAATTTGTGCGTCTGAATGGTACTAACCACCTGTCTTGGCTACGAGTGCGCGAGTCACTTTTTTGTGTTCGAGTCGTGACGTATGTTTTAGGAAGGATTTGATATTGTCGGAGCCGAAACAAAATGAATATAAAAGTCGGTATTCGTAAAGATTTGTTGCACGTATTATATTAAGTTTTTGAAAAAGTTGAGCGCTAGGATGAAAATAGGATACATTGGCTATTTGTCTAAGCGCACGTTTTTGAAGTTGAAGAAGTGTACGAATATTAGCTTTCGTGGTGGTGGCCCATACAAGCGCACAATAGTGAAGATGCGATTCAAACAAGGCGTAATATATTTGTAACTTTACCTTCTCAGGAGAAAAAAATGCCGACAGCGAGACAGCACACCAGCGGCAGATGACAACGATTTTGATATTAGTTCAACGTGATCGGTCCAATTCATGTGTTCTGAAAACGTAACGCCTAACACTTTGTATTTCCTCAAAATTTCAAAGGGAGCATCGTCTAAGAATAAATCTTGATTGAAACAAGACTGGCTCCCTCTCGCCCTGAACAATATGGCTTTCTATTTTGAGCTGTTAATTGTTAGAGCATTATTACGAGACCACGCCGACAGATTAAAAAGAATATTGCGAGATTTCTGTGACAGATCATCAAGTTAATGGCCAGAGACAAACAAACTTGTATCGTCAGCGTACAGCACAATGGATGCATCACTAACATTGTCAGCAATGTCATTTACATAGACAATAAATAAGGTCAGTCCCAATACGCTACCCTGTGGTGCTCCCGATTTAATTTCGCGATATGAAGAGCAGAAACTTTCAATAGCAATGCACTGAGTCCGCCCGGAGTGATATGATCGAAACAACAAGTTTGCCACGCCCCGAATACCGTAGCTGTCAAGCTTTCTTATTAAAATTTCCTAATTTAAGCGATCGAATGCCTTGCTATAGTCTATAAATATACCTAAAGTTAGTTTTCCTGCATCAATGTTACCAATTATTAGCTCCTTTTGACATAACAATGCCGTCTCTGTAGACCTGCCTGGGCGGAATCCGTGCTGACAGCCAGACAGAATGTTATTCTTTAAAAAAAGTCATTGATTCTAGCTGAGATCACCTTCTCTAAACCCTTAGAAAAGGTGGACAGAATAGAATTCAAAAAGGGTGCGTCTTATACTTATTTCTTCTCTCCTAACTCTTTCTTCGTTGGTTAGGCGTCCACAATATTCAGAATAACTGAGCCGCTTTTTTGAAGTTAGCTGTAGTCAGAAAGCTGTGAGATTAAAAAAACAAATACTGTGTCGCATGCATGCAGAACGAGAAAGCTATAAGTAAAGAGGGTAAAGGAAGGGAATCTGAACCGTCTACACAACGTAATGTTTTCGTAATTTAACTTTTCAGGGTATTCTAAAATATTTATACGCATTCATCGCAACCAAGAAGTGCCAAAGTTAGGCGTTCTGCTGCACACCCCACCCCCTCAAAAAAAAAAGATATCTGCCATGGGTAGCCCTGCGCCAGTAGTTTAGAATAGTTTATAGTTGGCGAAGCTGAATATAGCGTGTCTCTACAAATGCGCACTATAGATTTCAATTTTCGATACTATCAGGTCTCAAAACTAGTTCAAGTCTCATGTAGTCGGACGAGAAATGCTTAGCCTAAAATAGTAGCTGTGCTAAGGACATTGCATGGATATATATATATATATATATAATATGTGTGTGTGTCTACTGTGTACATATAAGTGGAAGGTAAATTTCTCAAAATAAGATGCACCACTGCCTACCTACACAGTTAATAATAGTAGAACTACACTTATAATTCAAAACATCGTCGTAAATTTGCTCGCTTGCAATGGCATTACGCCAATAGAATATTTGAAAAGCAACACAAGATAAGCTGTCGATATAAAATGAAAACTGGTTACAATGTATTTACGCAGAATAACAGACAAGCTATATATACAATTGGCACTTTTTAATATGCTTGTGTGTCGTTTTAATAAGTTTAATATGTATTAAGCCTTTCGGAAACCAATAATTATTATCTTCCGCAAAACTGGCATGATAAAACAGAGTCGTCACCAATTAATGTTGTGACAACGTTACTTATACTCGTGTTTCTCGTGAAACAATCAAGTGCATGTAGGCTCATATGAGGAACACTCTGCTCTGGATATCGTAGAGACTGCCGACAAAACAAGCGTATGATTTAATCACGGTTTTGATACTCCTCATCTCTTTGTAGTTCGCCAGTAGCCACTTATGATGTAACACAGCTCAAAGCGCTGATTGAGTAAGAAGCTAGGCGGATTCGTGCAAATTCCGTTCGACATTTTTTTTTTTTTTCTGGGTCGGCAGGTTTTTGAAACAGTCAATGTCTCGACGCAGTTTTGGCATGCCTGCAAATTCACTCGTGTACCATGGCGCGTTGCAGGTGCGTCCTCTGATAAAGGCTCAGAAACGCATTAAACGCGCTAAAAACGAGCAATTACACGCTTTTGCAGGCTCGGGCACGCGCGCTCCCAATGCAGACGCTCCTGAAATCTTCAGTGTTATGCGACTACAGCGTCGCTGCTACTGTCACCCGCCGGAGATTCAGCCGCGATGCGGTGCGGCCGCCTCGTTCACTCTACTGCCTTTCTAGTACACTGTACTTCCGTCTCCGTTTGGTGAACGCCTCCTCTAGAAAGATGCCTGAGGAATGGCTCGCGCTCCCAGCGGAGTTGGCCGGCCTTCAGCTTTAAACAAGCTCCGCACGGTGGCGCTCGCGACCGGCACTAATATTACGGCGACGGGCGGTACGGGCTAAGTGTTTTTCATCTGCGGCCCATAGGGGCGTGTCAGTTGAGAGTTGTTCGAGACCTGCAACTCTGCACCACTGTTTCCGAGGCAATGCAAAGTGCATGACCTACTACACTCCTGACCTGCCCAGAGAGCACCTCTTCCAGCGCCCACGTTCTAGTTCATACCTTCTGCCGCTAGGGCCGTCACCTACGAGCGGCGTGGCGCTAGGCAGCACCTGTTCGCTGTCGTCTGCTTCAGCCATCGCTGTGGCAGTGCAAATCGTTCTTATTGTGCATGAATTGTGTATGAATGTGTAAAATATGGCAAATAAAGCGATATGATTCCTCGTCAGAGTTGGCTGCATTCGTGTGGACGTTTGAAGCAGAAATAGAACCGTAAAAAAAGCACACAAAGGGTCACAGTGGCAAGCAGACGGGAACTTTTCTACAAATGAAGGAAAATTTATTATGAAAATATTTCTTGAATGAAAACGTAGTCCAACGAGATAAAAAAACTATTGTTAGGCATTCATTGTTCACACTGAATCACGATGGTTCCAGACGATACGCATACACAAATTGCAGAAGATACGCAGAAACACAGTAGGTCGTGTGCAGAAACTTGCAGACGGCAGATAGCTGCAGTAGTCAGCTCTAATAGTGGCCGCGTGCAGTTTTTTTTTTTTAGATGAGCTGACACCTCAAATGTAAGTATGGTGTATTGCTGCGTGCCATATTGCAAATCGGAACAAGGCAAACAAAGTAAAGTAAGTTTTCACGAGTTTCCTGCCACAGACATACGGGAAGAATGGATCGAGGCAATTGGAAGAAAAGGTGAGTCTTGTGTTTTTGAGAGTCGTTTCAATTCAGAACGAGTTGCAAGCTAGCAAGAAGCACCAGGGTGCTTTAGTAAACTTTATTTCCGTGTGTTATGCTAATTCACTGAGCTAAAAAACATGAAAGCTTTTTTAAAGTACCGCGGCTAATATGGCAGGCTCCACAAATAGTGCCAAGAAATTTAAATATAGCACACAAGAAAAAAGTAAATATACGAAATCTGTAAATTATGTAAAAATGCGTAGCGGTGGGTTGCGAGGGGTTCGAGCACCCTTCCCGAAGGCTGCCTCAACAAATGCCGCCGAAATCCATAAAAAAATTAATGATATGAAATATTTACGTGCTGCCTCCACAGTTTGTCTCTCTGTGTGTGTGTGTGTGTGTGTGTGTGTGTGTGTGTGTGTGTGTGTGTGTGTGTGTGTGTGTGTGTGTGTGTGTGTGTGTGTGTGTGTGTGTGTGTGTGTGTGTGTGTGTGTGTGTGTGTGTGTGTGTGTGTGTGTGTGTGTGTGTGTGTGTTTAGCGATGGACAACTCTTGAACACTGGGTGTCACTGAAGTTAGCGACCGAATTTGGTCAAATGTATTTCTCATCTCAAACTTCTATCTTCCCATACAGCTTTGTTCGTTTCTGTATAAGCTTACTTAAGGTAATTAGAAACGTTACGCCGGTAACGAAATGTGGCGATTAACTGTTCACTCTATATAGGGCTGGCAGGCGGTCGGGTATAATGACATAATTGAAGTCCTTCGTGCAATGAGCCCATCGGCTCTGTGAGGGTTAAGAGACCCAGCTGGTGAAACCGAAATGAGGAACCTGGAATAATCAGCGACAGATACTCTATTTATGTGCGTGCTGCATCTGAGATTACATCATGCATGACAAAGATTCGTTTTGGAGAATGCAAAAGAACAAAAACCACTGAAGTCATCGTCGTCAACGGCGGAGTCATTGTACAGGTTAGAGGTTTGCGCTCTAAACCAAGACCAAGGCGCTCAAGTGCGCCTCGGTTTCGGCTCTGTCGTATTGGGTCGCGCTTCGTTACTGAGCAGCCATTAGGAAATTCAGCTTTGTTATGAAACCTTGTATAGCCAATGAGCTCTTCGAATAAAGGGCTTCAAGTATGCCACTGGACTCGACCACGTACCATCACTAAACATCAATCGACGAATGTAGTCATCTAAAAAGACATTTACAAAGGCTGCGAGAAAATATGAAAATGCACTAAATGGGTATACAGGTACTTCCCCAGAATAAAATCGTGGCTATGCTTTTTCTTAACCTCCCCATTTGGCTTGTTACATTTTGGAAAAATTAATTACAAAAAAGGTGTTATGGACTGTTATTTTGCAATCTTGCTAGCCATGCGTATACGCCTTTACCTTTGATGAAGGTTCAGGAAAGCATCGCTGGGAGCCCAGCGACCGGTCGAAGGTATGCAGCCTGCATTTTACCGCTGAAGATTACAGAACAGTGACGAAAAGGAAGATGTTGAAGCCCACAGCCGTGCCTTCCTTATTTCCCGCTTCTCCTGATCCACGTGGGCAAGATCCAATGCCGCGGAAAAAGCGGCTAAAACGAACGCAGGGGGAAACAACGCTGGCACCCATACAAGTAAAAATACTGTAAGTAAAACTTGAAGTCTAACACAACAACGGATAAGAATAATGTTAGCAGTATTCCCTTATGCGTTTAGCGGGACAATATATCTGTCATGCTTCGCTATTTTTTCGGCTTAACAGGGGAACGTCCAACGCAGATTCTTCTCAAGAAGAGCGAGCATCAGCGGAGCCTGGGGAAGTATATAGTTCTGAAAACCCAATTGAAACTGCACAAGAGGCCGAGTGGTTGCATTTTCCATCAAGTCAGGACAACATGGAGGACTGTAGTTCAGTTATACAAGGGGAACACCAGAAGAGGCCAGTGCGGCGCTCCATGACGTCGCAAACGTCGATCGGTTTGAAGAAGATGCGCTCCCTGGTCGCGGCAACTAAGACGTTGCGGCGGAAGTGCAGCAGGCTGAAAGAAATGAACAGTAATTTGCATTCACAGCTAGAGAAGCTAAAGAAAGATTTTTTCGAGATGAAAGCCCTCGCCGAGGCGAATGGCGCTCTAACGCTGCAGGTACGCAGTTACGTCAGTGGACGAATGTTATATTAATCCTTTTATATTCGCACTTAATTTTAAATGACTCTGAACATAATAACAATTTAGGAGTAAGTCAATTCTATCAACATCACCCGTACTACGAGAGGACGTCCGGTGAGCGAAGGAATTCTCGAAACTATAAGAGATTGTAAAGGTGGCGATGCTACCCTTAAGTTCTCGCGCATCGGCTAGCAGTGACGTCATACTTTGACGGCCTCAGGTAATGTCTAAGACTGCTGTGTTAGTAGATGCAAGGTCTGAAGTAGCAAGTTTCAAAGAAATGTTCTCAGCCAATGCGGCCAAGTACACAAGGAGCGACGCAACATAAAGCGACGTGCACGTGTCGAAGATTGTTCGCCAAACTCAGAACATTAAACCTAGTCTTAATTTTTTCTGTTCTAATAGTCGTATGATCGGAACAGGAACGATAGAGAATTATCAGGTACTCATTTATCAGTCTATTAACTTAGTGTCCCTATACTTTTTTGTAAGAAACGTCAGAAAGGGGAGGATGGAAGCTTGCAGTAAAAAACCTGTGAACAGGGGTTGTTCCCATTCTTTAATCGCTGTTTACACACACACAAACACTGAAAATAATCATGAACCAACTCGCTTAATCAGTAGTTTTAGCAAAGTTGTTTCGAGCCGGCGTTTCGACAAGCAGGCTTGTTTTCTGAAAGACTGAAATACAATTATAGCCTTAAGGATGACAAGTCCGCTGTCATGATGTCTGCTCGAGAGAAACTCTGTTTATAGATTTTCTTCTTCATATAAATTTACGTGACATTTTAGTGTACGCCGATGCTGGCAATCTTTCTGGTCATACGAAGGTGTAGGCCTGACATAAGGACACGGAATAAAAGAAGGTTGGTGGGTAAGCGCGCACATGAGCAAGTGTTTAAGATACGAAGGTCGGTGTGTACCCCCTTGCGTGATTGGCGCACCCCGAGTTTATTCCTTTATCCTGCGAACAACGAGTTCAAATTTCTGTCGTCGCAAACAATTAAGGACATTGGACTGACAACTGGAAAGACAGTAATTTGCAAGCTGTGTTGTGTTGGTGCTATGGGCCGATCGGTTTATGCTCGTACAGGAAGCCACGCTTGACGCACATGTGATGTCTGCCTTATAAACTTGAGCGAGCAGCATTGCATTCAAAAAGGAAGGAATGGTTTGGAAAGTGTAAGTGAACAGTTTCCGCTAGTCCGTATGTGTGAGTCGGTGGCCGGTTACTGAACATGACGCAAGTCTGAAGTTGCGCAATTCATTAATGTAGCATAGCTGCAATTGAATGTCCACGTGGTGACATGAAACATCTATTATTGTCTTAAGAGTAAACGCATATCTTTTCTCGCGATTATGAATTGTTGAATAAGGAATGATGCCAAATGCAAGGTTTCGACAATCAGGTGCACTATTCTTTGTCAGGACAGCAACAGCCTCCTTTAGTAGCGTGTGTGTGAACGTTTGCTCACTCTCCCACAACATCTAAACTTGTCTTGACAAGGGCAAGTCCAGTACGTAAATGTCGAATTGTTGGATGCGCCGGCATTCCCTGCTCTACGATGTTTCAGCGGGTCAAGCTTCCATTCTCCCCTGCACTTCCGCTTTCTTCCAGTATGTTATCTTGCGCGTGATTTACGCATTTCAACTGCCCTTTCATCATCAGGAAATGCTGGACGAGAACGACAAGAAGGCTGAATTTTTGAAGGAGCAATTGCAATGCCTGCGTGAGAAAAATCACCGTTGGAAAGAGGTGACCATCAGGCAGGCCATAATGTGGCAAGCTAAATCACCCTGCGGGTACGAAATGTTGCGGAGGTCTGGGTGCCTCACCCTTCCAAGTCGCATGACACTGAAGCGTTACATTGGCTACTGTACTGGAGCAGTTGTTTCGTCGCTAATGAAGCAAAGGCTGCACACGGAAAGCACACACTTGTCCGAACGGGTACGTTACTTCGATCAGAATTATTTACAATATGCACGCGAATAACGAAGGAAGCAGCGCACGCGGCAGTGTTTGACTGATCAAAATACATGCTAGTATAGCCGAATGAAAAGTGATTTAAAGTGAATAAACAGGGACCAGACCTGTGGCAAGGATTACTCGAACGTAAGATGTATTGTTTAAGAGTATACGGCAGTGCGCTATGTTTGCTCTAAACCCTAATCATTTCTGTTAAATTATGGGTCATGTACGGAACAACAAAGAAGGTTATTTATATAATTAACTGTCTCCGCCGATATATAACGCATGTCTGTTAACAGTGAATTCCCCCCCCCCCATTTTTTTTGTTAGGAAAAAATGGGCTCTTTGATTGTGGATGAAATGTCTTTAAAGCAAGCACTGACGTACGAAAAAAAAGGAGACAAAGTCCATGGCCTAGTCGAAATGGGAGGCCTAGAAAAAGAAGTGGGCATTCAGAACGAGCTGGCCACACACCTTCTCGCCTTTGTATTTGTAGGCTTATCAACGCACTACACGTAAGTGAATCATCACTTTGTCTATCACTATACGTTTCGCTGTGACTGAAAGACTAACCCCACCTATAGATATAAAAAGAAAACGTTGTCTTTAATTAACCAATGATGTGCTATTCCGCGACCAGGGCTGAAAGTCTGGGGAGGGGCAGGGGGAGTCGTCTTCTATTTTTTAAGGAGGGCTCCCCCCCCCCCTTTCCCCCGGCAAGTCAACTTTAGCATTGTGCACTTATTTGACAAGCGCTCGAGATGAGCAATTGGCTCTCCTCCTCTCTCCAACGGAGTGAGATTTTAAGCCCAGCTGACACCGACGCTACAGAATACTGCTAATTTTTATCTTTTTCAGGCTACCCGTGGGATATTATTTCACGCAGTCAGTAAAAGGAGACCACCTGCATCAACTAACACTTGAAGTAATTAAGTCCATCGAAGAAGCAGGATTCCAAGTGGTCCGACTTGTAGCTGACAACCACGCTTCGAACAAAAAGATGTTCACCATGTTAGGGAATGGTCGTATGATGCCAGTTGTGCCGTAAGTTGCTAAGTATATATTTTTGCTCTCAGCTCGCATTAAGCTGTGCGCAATGCCTAGTGTAAATATTTTTTTATATGTATTCGCAGTGTGCCCTCAATGTATGCATGGATCGAATCCCAGCTGCGGCTGCTGCTTTTCCGATGGAGGCGGAAATGTTGTAGGCCCGCGTTCTCAGATTTGGGTGCACGTTAAAGAACCCCAGGTGGTCGAAATTTCTGGAGCCCTTCACTACGGTGTCTCTCATAATAATATGGTGGTTTTGGGACGTTAAACCCCACATATCTATCAATCAATGTATGCACGCGCATGCATGCCGTGTTTGAGTGAAAAAAAAAAAAAAGACTTGGTCGCACAAAAAAAAAAGCCTGTATCAGCATCAGAGCCCCCCCCCCCCCTTCTTTTTTTTTAATCAGCGCTGCCATATAAGAAAGCCGTGTCCATAACAAGATTGCTATCAACAGTACAATCGCTGTAAATAGCCCGTCTTTACAAATCAATTGACGTTACGCGTTTGCGTAATGTATGCGCACCTGCATGCGACTGTATGAATGGGTGAGTATACTTAAAGTTTCGGAAGATTTAAGGTGTAGGTAATCTCAATAAAACACACACACAGACCTGCAGGATCATGGCATGAGTGGAGAAATTTTATAATAAGGTAATAATTAACAACGCACACGTCCTTCGAATGGCTAACATTTACATTACTTTGGTAAAAAACAGAAAACCGTATATGCAACTAATTATTCACACCGCAAACGCCGCCTTTCTCCAATTTATTTATTCATTTTTTTTTGTTGTTGTTGCAGACATCCAATGGATATGAATCGGAGGCTCTTCCTTTCTTTTGACCACTGCCACATCCTGAAAAATCTCCGCAACCAGATGTTGTCCACCAAACGCGTTCTGTTCAACAATGGGCATTACTACAGCCCCACGTATTTGAGAAAGTTGCTGGACATAACAGAAAAACAGTCGTCGTTCAAGCTTGTTCGGAACCTTACGCAGAAGCACGTTTACCCGACGAACTTCGAGAAATTAAGCGTGAAGAGGGCCGTTGAAGTGTTCTCTCCACAGGCATGTATAAGAAAAGGTGTAAACCCATTTAGCGTTAGTGTCACACACTCCCAGATTCTCTGTATTCCTTGTAGACATCACAATGCGTGACGCACACAGGTCATGCAGGAAATGCCTTTTCGTTAGCTGTAAATTATGTATGCTTCCTGCAACCTGTATTACACAAAAAAATACATCTAATTGAGCTAGAATCATGCTCGCAGTTTTCTATCAGTAGTGACGTTTATACTTCTCAAATTCTTTGGCGCGCTCGGGCAAACTTTTATGCGCTAATATTACGCCACAACTCATTTTACATCATATTACGTCAAGTGAATGTTCATGCAGAAGCAGAAAAAATTTTGCAGCTTTTCGTTCAAATGAAGCAGTACAAAAACTGCCTTTTAATAGTAATTCACCGCAAACGATACGTGAATATTCATGTTAGTTTCTGGTTTATTTGTTTGTAGAACCCAAACGGAAGCAAATGGTGAAAATGTAATTCAATACGTATATAACTGCTAACATATTTATCAGTATGGTCACATAAAAACATGCACATGAGCTGCTGCTACTGCTGCTGCTAACAGCGCATGGTTATCTGAACATACAATTTCCCTTTCTTAACGAATGTACCTGCGCGTATTGCTTACCACACAATAATTACGTATCATTAGAGCTTCTATAAATATATGTTCACTAACACAAACTCACTTAAAAGTGCACGTTATTGATGACTGCAGTGCCACTTGTAACTCGTCTCACTTGCTGTATACGAACGTCCAAGCTTAGAAACCTCTCTCTAAATAATTCCGATCATTTTTAATATGTCGCGTCTCCTTGGTTTCTAGGTGACATCGGCCTTACGATACCTCTTACAATACGGCCGCAGATTTGGCATTTTCGGGTTTGAAGACTGCCTGCCAACCATCGAGCTGATGGAAATGATATTTAAATGGTTCACCATACACAACATAAGAAATACAACCTTCCACGTAGTAAGCCGGGACCAAAACAGGATGCCGTTCAGTTCCCCAGATGATGACAGGTACATTCCATTTATCCCGCTAGGTTTCATATTTTCTACAATAAACTGCTTTATTTTCAGGTTGATATGGCTGGAGCAGGAATTTCTGCCCTTTTTCGCAGCATGGAAAGCCGCGGCACCACATAAGAGGGCATTCATATCTCTTGAAACATACGAAGCTCTCCAACTGACCACAATGTCCACAGTACAGTGCACACAATTTCTCATCCGTTCAGGTTTCCTATACGTGTTGACTGCCAAATTCTCCAGTGACCCTGTCGAAGCACTTTTTTCCACCATCAGACAGCTTCAAGGAAGCAACGATCAGACAGACGCCCGTGCTGCGCTTTCATCACTGCAGAAAGTCCTCGTGATGGGAATGACGCACTCATCACCAAGCGGCAGTACAGAGCAAACAACGTCTCCTCTTGGATCGCCCAGTGCAAGGCAGGCGTCGTGCTCCACAGCAGTAAAGCAAGCCGGACAACCTCTGGAAATGCACTCGCTAGTAAACCAGAATCAAGGGTCGTCAGGCGAGTGCGCGGCATCGACATCTGCTACTATAACCCAGACGATGCGGCCACATCTAGAAGCCCTGCAGACTTGCCGTGGTGCGCTTTTCATATCTCGTTGATTCCGTGTAATGGAATGATTTACATTATTTAAAAATTATTACACACCGTCCAACAATTCCCCACTATACGATATTATGCATATATTATAAACTCTGCGCTGCTTACTGTGTTACATGCAAGCCGCGTGAGGCAGCGTTTGCGTCAGTGCACGATGTAGATGAAAACATGCTTCTCAATCAGTTATACTGTGTATGTATGTAACGATAAGTCCATGGTACAAGCAGGTACTATGGCTTACATTTAAAAATATAACATGCTTTCACCAGGCGCCCACACAACTCGACTAACCGACGTCCCTTTCCCGCAATCGGGGAAGAAATTTTCGGCGGTTTTGAATCACTGTCATAACTGGCACACAGATGATGGCATGGCTCGTTTGCGTTCGCCTTACTCTCTTGAGATGCTGTCCCTTCCTAATCCCGTCGTCTTTCTCTTGCTTCTTCTCCTAGATTTTTTTTTTATTTTTAAACGTTTCTCCCTCAGTTTTTTTTATGTTGTTGTTTATACTATTCTCCGGACTTCTTCCCTCCTGTCGTGACAAGCTATAAATCGACGCGGAAAATGTGTAAATATTATTATACCTTGAAAAAGACGGGGCTCTCCCGACGCAAACGTCGGCTGAATGAACAGTTATCTTGATGATATGTGGGGTTTAACGTTCCAAAACCACCATATTATTATGAGAGACACCGTAGTGAAGGGCTCCAGAAATTTCGACCACCTGGGGTTCTTTAACGTGCGCCCAAATCTGAGAACGCGGGCCTACGGCATTTTCACCTCCATCGAAAGTGCAGCCGCCGAAGCCGGGATTCGGTCCCGCGACCTGCGGGTCAGCAGCCGAGTACCTTAGCCACTAGACCACCGCGGTGGGGCAACAGTTGTTATCTGAAAGCGCATTAACATCCATATATATATATATATATATATATATATATATATATATATATATATATATATATATATATATATATATATATATATATATATATATATATATATATATATATATATATATATATATATATATATATTTCTCATATTTTGTATACGGACACGTGTCGGTTTAATCATGCATGCTTATCTATATACTGATAAAATTCTTGCACACTTTTCATTTCTACCTTCCCACAGGTGCCCCACAGCCAGGCATAAGGGCCAGCACGCTTGGCCTTATAGCGGGCTTCCTGGTGAAAGCAGCTGAGGATTGCATTACTTGCGACGACTGCATCGGCAAAATCAAGGCTCCCAGCTCATCTGGACCAGCTACTGCTGTGATATTTAATTTAGACAGGGGAGGGCTTTCATACCCAACGATCTCATTTCTTTCCTTTGTGAGCACTCTAGAAAGGGCCGCGGAAGCATTTGCGCCATTGGCCATTTCCAAAAAGAGGCCGATGGCACTTTTTGTGCAAACTGTGCTACCTGCAGTGGCCTTGAACCCTCTTTTCAGCCATAAAGGCGCTACTAGCGAGCACCGAGAAGCCATGGCGCGGCTAGTGTTGCAAAAATTTAGCCGTCCTTTCTTCTCAAACTACGTGCGGGACAAAACAGCCAAAGAAGGAAAGAGAAAGAGAATAGCCGAAAAGCCAAAATCTCGCAAGATTTTAAAAGTTTAGTTGCATGCCTCCATTGTATCATGTACGCGCCCAGAACCTTGCTAGCACATTTTATTGAACTATGACCCAAATGCACGCAGCTCTGTACGCGTACATATGTTTTTCTTTATTGCAGACACAAGCCGTCACTGTGTGCCAGCAAGTAGGATATTCTTCGAAAGTGCAGAAACTTTGTTTGAAACATCAGCTTTAACTGGCATATTGTGGCACGCATAAGTAAAGCGACAAATGTGTTTTGTTTCATTTTGAAGTGCTGTAACATTGCTCGAATCACACGCATACACTCGCCAAATTCTTTTAGCAGAAACCTTGATATCACTTTGAGGGATCTGCTTTTCATTGACAAACGAGTATAATGGCACATTTTCAGCATGTGTACGCGCCCCAACTGCGGGTGTCGCCCTTGGGCGCTATCAATCAAACATAACCACTAGTACAACAAAGGCGGTACTATTCCGCCCTAAAAATAAGTCTGTTAATGAAAACATACATTTCAAGTATGGCGATACTATTATTGAGTTAGTAAATTGTATAAAAATTCTTGGAGTTACATTTTCGAGCAATATGCTTTGAAACGATCGCATTTACAGTGTGCTGGGTCAGTTATCTCGCGTAGAGGGCACGGTGTACAGTGGCAAAACTGTTCTACTATACAAGGTAAAATTCTTACTTTATAAATGACTGTTCTGTTGGCATCTTGCTTATTGTTTCTTGGTATGAAGGACTACGACTAACACGCGCTTACAAAAACTGTACCTGATGCAAAAGACGTATATTAGAATAATTTTTTACTGGTCGTATGATGCTCGCAGAAGTGAATTGTTTCAACAGGCTGGAATACCACCCCTACATCGTCTCTACGATTTTAAGTTAGCATTGGTGGTCAGGCGTCAATTTCAAGAAAGTCGACATTATTTGTACGACCTCTCGAAACTGCAGCCAAATAATTTGTTCGAAACATGACATAAAGAAACATGGAAAATAAAAACTTCGAGAACAAACTACTCCACAGATAGGTTGTTCTACACAGTTTCTACGTTAATTGATAAATATGTGAAAGCTGGCATAGATTTCTTACTCTGTACCCGAACTCAATTGCACGATATACACATGTATAGTTTTCAAGATTTCTTTGCAGTTGCTACATTGTTATCATGGTTGCTATTTTTATTTTTAGAATTTGAACTTGATATTTTTGTAATTGTTGCTTAGATAACATTGCTAACTGTTTGCCAGTGCTGTCGTGCTAAAGGCGTCTGTGGGCCTATGTCAAGCTGCCTCTTTCGAAGAGCAGCTTTTACCTGCCGCTGTCCTTCATCAAACTATTGATGAAAAATAAAACATTATTATTATTATTATTATTATTATTATTATTATTATTATTATTATTATTATTATTATTATTATTATTATTATTATTATTATTATTATTATTATTAACTATGCTCGACAAGATGATGATAATGATGACGATAAAAACTTTATTGGGGTCGCAATGTGTTGCCCTCGATAGGCACATCACTGCCTTTACCATATCGTCTCATCGCACGGACATATAAAATCATAGAAACGCGCATCGGCCAGCGCTCCCCGTTCCAGCAGACAAACTCCCGTAGCGAAATTTGACGCACAATTTTTGTTGTGTAGGTCACAGTAAGAGTTAAAGCTTCAATTCCTGTGTCTCTCCTTGATATGCGTCCGTTGGCGTATGTGCATTATTCTCTTCTATCAATTGACTACAAGTGTAACACCTGTCGAGGGCGAGTGTCCAAGGTAAGTGCTCAACAGGGGCACTGCGTTTCACCTGACGCGTCCTAAACAACCTAAAATCAGTTTGATATTCTATTACCAATGAGTACATTATTAGTCAAAAGCTTTATGAATACTAAATTGAAGTTTTTTTAGGCTGGAATGGCAAAAACAACCATGCAGCAAGACATTTCTACGCAAATATACAGCTTTAGAAGTCAATCAACCAGTATAGCCTAACTACTAAAATGTAACACATAGCACACGTTAGCCTTTTCAGCAAAAAACAATCACACGTATAGGCAGTTTGTCACAGAAGCAGACGCATGGTATCAGTCCGTCGCCCTCCTGCCGGCCGCACAGTAGCAGACGAACAGGTTATAGGTAGCGCCACCTACGGCGAGCGATTGAACGAGAGCGGGGACACGCGCTCCCATAGGAACCCCGCTATCTGAACAGGTCAGGAGTGTAGTAGGTCATGGCAAAGTGTTGCGTTGTTGCACCGTCCGCCACAAGTGACGCTAGCGACCGAGAACATTTCGAAATGAAGGAGGAAAAGGGTGTGGCAGCTGTTTTTTTTTTCTCATTCGGCAGGCATCTTCCTAGAGGAGGCGTTGGTTTGATCAGTCACTTCACTCCCTGCCACGTGGCGTATGCGCGGAGTGCGACCGACATGGCCCCGAGTGATCATCGCAAAGAAGATTGGGCCTTGCCGGCAGATGTTTCGAAGTGTTCCCGAGCACTGGGCGAGCCAAAAGCTCGTCCTCCCCCGGAGTACCCATCAGAATGGTTTGCGGCGCATCCAGGATCGAAGCCTATCGCTCTCGTGAAACGCTGCTTCGCATCGGACGAGCGCCTCGCGAAAGCCGTGTCTGCGGGCTTGGCTGCCGGCAGCTTGCAAGTGGAATACGTCGTCGAATTCATGTACGTCGAAGGGGCAAAGATCAAGGGCACGCTCACAGAAGACTGGAAGTCGTTCGGCGTGACCATCGGCTGCGCAGGAGAAACAGTATCGCCGTGGGACCTTTTGACCATCACGGAACAGATGGGACCGGAATACCCTGTCGACACAGAAACAACGGCCGTTGACAACGCGCCCAATCGCGCCGGTCTCCTCGCTCTCGTAGTGTGCATCTACCGCCTTCTCGTAGCCAAGTGCCACGGTGGTAGGCAAAATTACATGCAACGCCTGCGGGACAACAACCTAAAATGCATCTTGGAGACTTTTCGCTGCAGTAGTACGTATTTGGAGCGCGCAGAGCACAAATTCGGCCACTGGATTAAAGACAGATCCTACCTGTCAATGGTCGCTGCTTTGGACATGTTCTTCAACCGTTTTAGCCGTCACGATAAGGCGGTCTTGAGGGCCGGAACGCATGTGTCGAGATACAAGCACTGTGCCGTTCTCGACGACATCAGACGTCTGTGCAAAGTAACCCATCTAACACCGTCAGAGTTATTCCGGTGGGTTTTTCTGGAGCGCATCGTGGGCGAAATAGGTGTGACTGGTGCAAAAGGTCAAGAGCTGTTCGAGGAGCACTCTTACGCGCCCTACCTGAGTGACCTCGGCCTCTCGCGACGTTCTCCGTACTCGGCGACGGCAA
>NW_027465691.1:0-18236 GCF_043290135.1 Rhipicephalus microplus | reverse complement strand
CTGGGATCCTTTACCAAACACTAATAAATGGCGGCTGCAAATACTATAAGACAGCAGATCGATTGATGCCACAGCTACAGTGTGCACTTCTATAGAGTATTTTGGTTTCGCTGAAGGACATTCCGCAAATTGTTCACGTGATTACCCGCGTAGAGCTGAGTGTGCAAGAAGGGTCGCGTCTCTACGACGCCGTTAGCCAGAATGAGCGGCGAAAGGGGACTGATGGAGACGTGCGTAGTGACGTGAGTATCAATGCCCTTTAGACGTGTCACGAGTACGACCGTTAATGAACGCGTGATCAGTGCAAATATGCGTCAGCGCCGACAAAGTGGCGCTGCTTTAAGAACCGTTATTCACAGTTTCATGGATGACGTGGGCGCTAAATGAGCACGCTATCATTAGGTGAGATCATGATGCCTCTGTGATCAGAAATAGCATTTTGAGACAGCTCCTGACAGCTCCGAGATGCCTCCAGGACGTTGCCTGCCAGTGCTTTTGTAGTCACTAAGTGTGTTGTTTTGTGAGAGTGTGAGATTTTTGGAACAAGTTTGGTTTCTTGAATTCATTTGCCTCGAGCTGCTGGACTCTAATACATGTTTCCCGCTAAATAAATCAGTGTTCTGCTATAAACTTAGCAAGAGAAATGGGGTAGCCCTTGCTCTCCTAAACTGAGCAATAATTCGATATAAGGATGTTTAACGATAAATGTGGAGCTACATCTGTGAGAACACCTCTGCCATAAAGTAGGTTGTAGCTGGCGCCATCTTATGCGATTGAAAACTACTCGAAAAATTCCACGCATCTCCACGAAGAGAATCAAGAGGACTGGACGAAACTAGGTCTTCAAGAGCACAATATCTACGAAGAAGTCGCCGACTACTACGGTGTTTGTGCTTTTAGGTGTTTTACGTTGTTTCATCACAATTATTATTGATATCAATCTATCATTAGAACGTTTTTGCTGTGTGTGTCTAACATATGTTTTGACTATACGGTACGTTATGAACACCGGACAAGCATCGTCTTCGAGATGTTTCATTATAAAAAAATAGTGCATGAGGAGATCTATATATATATCTAGGTTATACAACCAAATGTCCATCTGGCGGACAGAGAGAATTTATTAACTCCCCATGGAAAGAATACACATATCAGAAAAATAAAAAAAAACGTGGCAGCCGATCCACAAAGTTATTCCTGATGAAGGAGCGAAGCTAGCTAGGTCTTATGATTTATAACGTATACGTTGAAGTCACCTACTATTATAAAGGATAAAAGATGAAAGAATGGACCGATTCACGCACGGACACATAGACAGATGCACGCACGGACGAATAGACGAATGAACGGAAGAACATGTGCGCGGACGAAAGGGAGGAGGGATGGACAGATGTACTGATGGCCAGACGGACAAACAGAGGGACAGGGTTTGGTGTCGTTTCAAACCATAGCCACCATAGGAACGTTGCATGTATGGTATATATAGGTAACACCTGCTTTTCGGTCAGACGGTGACCTTCGGCGACACAGACAACGGACATACTGCGAGCCTAAGGACTTCACTCATAATAATTTAGTTCCTTATATCTGCATACGCCTTCCGTACAGTTACGTCATGGCATTCGCCTATATAGGGCAGAGGAATGGTGTGGTTGCTATTTAAAGCGCCATGGGCTCTTCGCGCCAAGACACGAGTAATAACTAAAATAAGTGTCTGCTAGATTTACGGCGGTGATCAGTACAAGGTCTATATAAATGCACCTTGTTAGTATGCTGAAAAACGTAGCTTTTGTGGCCTATATTCGTTTTTCACTGCGCGATGCGGAGTGAAGGTGCGTGAGTTTGATGCCTACCAAAGAAACCTTTTTCTCTAATTATTTTCTTTATAAACTGTTGAAAGATAATGTGTAACGCCATACCAGTGAAAAAATTACGCGATGTCTTCGTGCACACCGTCGTGAAATACTTCCGTCTTAAAAAGCGCAGATGCTACCATGCTCATAAAAGAAAACAATAAACGTCACTCGTGCACTTTTTGCATAATTTCTCAGTGCAGGTAATCGCACGTGACAGGCCGGCGCCGGGTAGGTTGTAGATAGTCTGAGATCTCTCATTTAGCGCGAAAACATGTGGACATATAGAAGCTGCTGTACGTATTATGGAAAATTTATGCTGATCTGCTATGCAGGGAGCCACTGCGTAACTCTACGTGAGCACACGTGCGCATGACTACAAACGCTTCTCTGCTGGCGTTCGCCCAAGAAGTCACGACGGGCAAGCCGTCCGCAAAGGAAAAAGTCACAGCTCCGAACATGAGAAACGAAGCCTGTTTCATTCTCGCTGCCCCGTTTTGTTTAGAGCGTAGTGTTGCAAAGGAGAGGAAGAAATAGTAAGGCCGCTTAATGCGCTTCATCATGGCATGCGAGACTCTTTGGAGCATCGCGTCTCACACATTTCTCTGAGAAGAGTATAATAAGTTTCAAAACATAGATGACGAGAATTTTAGTATGGGCTCATCAAAGAGTGTACAAGGAATGTAATGCAGTGTGAAAAAATGTGCGACTCAATTTTAACCCATCAACACAAGCTGCAGGCGGTATTATAAACACAGCGTCGGACATTCGTGATCAAAGTCCGGGATCATATTTTTCATAACGGTGTTCAAAGTAATACGCAGTAGCCGCAAACAAAAAAGTTGCGATTTGTTTAGTTAATTTGTGGCAGAACCTCGACATTCTCGGTGTGTGGGTGAATAAAACTAGGCAATCTAAAGCGAAAGGTACTTGAGGCACGATGCCGTGAAACTCGATGTAATACAGCAAAGAGAAAAGAAGAGGCTGAACAGAAGGCACTCCAATAATGCACCGAATAGTGTTACTCGGTACGCCATAAAAAGCAAGGGCACGTCGTTTTTTCTTTCTCGTAATAAGGTCGCCACCCGCGCAACGTGAGTCGGGATGCTATTGGAAAAAGACTAGTCTGATTACCAAGGGCGAGTTATCCAGCGTTGTATTGCTCCACATTCTTCCTCTATTCCATCCCGTATCAAGTAGTCCAGACTACAAGATTCGATTGGCAAGGTAGAGGCAATATGCTTGAGTAAACATCCGCCGGTGACGTTTGTTACTTCAGCGTTCCTTCCAGGGCATCGACATCTTCCGCATAGGGCAGTTGTTAATACTGTGTGCTTCGCCATGCAACGCCGCAGGAAGGGTCGTCATTCGATTCATAGAGGAATGAACGCACTGCCCCTTTGATTATGAGGGAAAGATTGAATCGCGACAGGCCCCCCGTGTTACCCGTCCGGAATGCCGAGCATCCCTGTGTGACTACACAAGTAGGCCAAAAGGACAATGGTAAAAAACCGCCATGAAACGCTGTATAATTGAACGACCGCATGATGAAGAGGCGCGCTAGATAAGGAATCTTGACTTGTTTTCTAGAAGCTCGGCTAGGGGGCTGCTTCGAGTCAAGGGTAGAAGAACAGTGTGTGCGCGGCCAATCCCATCTGTGTCTCACCCGCACACCCGGTCATCGTTGACATTTCTTTATCTTTTCTCCTAAATAGACATCTATTGCACAAAAGTGTGCGCTACTAATAGAGGCTTGTTGGGTGACTTGGAGCCTCACAATACTGGAATTTACCGAAAAAAAAAAACAGGGCCGAAGGCAGAACCTCACGCGAATAGCGCTAGGAAACGACAGTTTTATGGAGGGACATCCGCATATAAGTTGTGCAAATGGTTAAATGGTTATAATATACGAGTGTTAACAAAGAAGGATACATTTAGTGGTTGGCGTTCAAGAAAGCTATTTCAATTGGATACAGCGTGACAATGAACCTCGTTACGCATTTTTCGCCATGCATCAGGCTACACATCACTCGGTATGTGTGAAGTTCTTCGTCCCTGCTTTTCGCACTAAATTCTACAATGATAGACTATCTGCAACTTTTTTTTTCAATTTCAACACATAAGACGGTCCTTGAACATACTGGGAAACTCTGTTAAATCTGACGACTCCCAGATGTGAGCGCAATGAACTAAGGTGCGCCTCGATAACGTTCTATACGGGGACTTTTAAGATTGAGAGAATAGTCACAGGTTTCCCGCAAAGACTAAGAAATGAATGCGTTAGGTACAAATTGGAAGGTCACGCGCAGATTGGCAAGCAGGTAGAAACGTGCCCCGCGTTTCTCACTCACAAATGACGCACGAAATGTACTCATAGGTACAGATGAACGCAAATAAGCGTCTCAGTTGTTACTTCGCTGTGTTTGAAAGCATGCCCTTTTCGCAAAAGTAGGCTGTGCAACAATTGCAGTGACCTTTTTGCACCCAGTAACTACAACAGAATCGTTTCGGTGCAAGCCTAACGCCATCCAAGACGTATGATCCTCCCCGTTGGCACATAAGATGCTGTTGAAGCACCGTCCTCTACTTTCTTGGGTCACAAAGCAGTGAAAGCCTTTTTTGCACTATCTGGAGACTAGAAGCCTATGTGAACGCCCTTGAATTTTGTGGAGTGCCGCTGCTGCTTATGCAGCAGCGGTACCGCACGCTACAACAGCCCATTTACTGACAATTTTTTCATCTATTTTTCTTCTGTGTCTCCGCTCTTTCTTTCTCATCTTTATACTTCGCTTCTGACTGTTATGCGTGTATGTAACTGTATGTGTTGTGTGTGTATCATTGTATATACCATTGTCATCACCCGGTACCTGGAGTAGCCTGTCAGGTGAAAAACAGGCAAATATCTCCAGCCCCCTACTAAAATATTCTCTCTCTCTCCACTTTGTCATATCCACAGCATAGGGCAGCCGACCAGGCATATGCCTCGGTAACCTTCCTGTGGCTTCTCTTGTTGTTCTTCTCCCTTCTCCAAGTCATAGCCGTCACTTTTTTGTAAACGTCATCGGCATATTGTAATAAAGCTAAAACGTATAATTAAAATGTGTAGGGAAAGTTGATTGCAAAAAGTACGATTGCGCATGGCACAATGTTCAAATGATCGTTGGCGGGAGCTGTATTCAGTGTCATTGTTCGAACGCCTAGATTTCTTCATTAAAGGGTTGCATGGAAGCTATACGGCCGAAATGGGCATACAGAACGAGAACGAAACAAACCTACCGCCTCTTAGTGAAAATATCTGTCTCTTAATACGAGAGTGGCATGTTCTTTTCGAATGAATATATCTCTCTTCTATTTTGCGGTGGGCTCTTGTGGCCACGCATGAAATTTAAATACCATTCCAATAATTGTAATTGTTTCTCTGAAATTCCACATAATTTCATCTGCTTTTTATAAGGCTTACATGAATATATAAATTTGAATTCCTACACAAAATAAAGTTTTTTTCTTAGAAAATGTACACATTTTTATACATTTTCGTAATTACTCTACAGAAGCATATGTAATTTAAATGTCATTCAAATATAGACATGTTTCCGAGCGCAATTCATATATTTACTCAAGAAGATTATACGAGTGTTAAATTTAAATATTACAATGTTCTACATCTCAAAGTCACAATATTACTATGTGGGAAGCAGCAATGAAGCGCTCCAAAATCAGGACCACTCAGGCTTCGTTAACATGCATCTGAATCTGAACACACGGACCGCAGCATTTCACATCCGTCGCAATGCAGCTTCCAGGGCAGGGATTCGACTCTACCGCCTTCGGGCCAGCAGTGTAGTGCTTTAATCACTCGATCTCCACGGTGGGTTGTCGTAATTCAGTTCTCCGCCAATTATTTCTCATGTTGTTTTCGTGTGATAGACATATTACGAGCTCGCGGGAATGATTCACATGGCGCACAGAACCCGACAGTCGGGTTACAAAAGCATAGGACGTCTAGCCCAAAGAGCCTGAATTTTGAGAGGTGCCAACAAACTAACCTCCAACAGCATTCAGAGCTTGTGCAGTGACTCTTGTATCGATTTCTGTGTGGCTTATAGTGGAAGTGGGAAGCAGTAAGTGACTTCGCGATGTTTCACTGGCAATGCCATCTCTCTCTAAATCTTATCATCTCGCTAGGTATTTCACGATAAAGGGCAAACACATCGCAGTGATGGACGGCATGACACGTTCCAAGAACACTTCGCGGCGCTATATAAGACCAGGCTAAATCTCAAGCAACGAAATGTAGCCGAGGGTGTCACGATAGTAAGGAAGTGTGAACCGCTAAAGGTCATTTCCTGGATGCCGTAAACGGCCGTTGCGAACAGCAAATGAGCACTTTCACGACCGAGTCGGCTGTTGCTCCGATTCCTTTTCCTCTCGCGCGAAGGCAATCCTCTCAGCGAAGCAGCGGGCACCGCGGACGTATAGTGCAAAGCACGAACGTGTGTTGCGTTCTCCGAACGGTCTTCTTACTTCCCACTTCAGTTTCTCGATCTTTTTCTTCGCACGCGCGCTCGCATTGCCCGAAAAATAATAAGTGAAGCGAATCCTGGACGATATGAACGACCGTCCGTCCGTTCGCGAGTATACGGCCTGCCCCCGTAAATGGCTGTTCGTTTTTCTGACGAGTGCAGGTTTTTTTATTTTTTCGCCTTTTTTGGCGCGGACATCTCCTCAGTGGTGGCACGAAGAGTGGCCCCGCGCATAGAGAAGAAACAATTGAGGGCACATCAAACGGAACGTGCGGAAGAGGCCTCGTAAAAACCTCCTGTCGTAATTTTTCTTCGTTCCGTGCTGTGTCGGCGCAGCCATAAACGCTTCGGAGCTAGCCATCCTGCCAATCAACGATTGTGTGTGTGCTTGTTTTATGCATTTGTTCTTCGTTCCTTACATCAGTATGGACAACGTGCAGTGGCCAAAGGGCACTATTTAGCTGTCACTTCTCAGCCCACTTTTACTGAGATAGGCCGCTAGGACTGTAAAAAAAAGAAGTCACTCTATTAAGAAAAGCACGAAAAGGCACTGCGTAGTTCATAGCTCATCGCGTGCTCTGCATGTGCTTTTAAAAGTTTTCAATAAGCTGCACTTTTTTTGTACTGATACGTAATAGAAGTCAAGAATAATGCGATAATAATGATGTCTAGAGTGGTACGTGGTAAAAGCAACATGGTTCAGGGACAATTCAGTGGAAAGTTCCGGAAATTTTTTACCATCTCATGTCTATTAAGTGCACTGATATGGCACAGCAGACGGGCCTCCAGCACTTTGTGTTAATTGTGATACAACCTCCATGGCTGGAGTCAAACCCACAACCTTCAGGTCAGCAGCCAAGCATCGTGACCGCTATACGCCGTGGCGCTCGATAATGTCACAGCGTCTGCCTGCAGTTTTAAATGCGAAGCATTTTTTAGCGAACTTCGGTGACTTTGAGCGTATCTATCTATCTATCTATCTATCTATCTATCTATCTATCTATCTATCTATCTATCTATCTATCTATCTATCTATCTATCTATCCAACTATCTATCTATCTATCTATATATCCGATTACGTTTGGGTACTCTCGTGGTCACCCCCTTAACTTGGCGTGAACCAAAGTTAGCATGAAAGAGTAAGATGGCTTGACAAGTATGACGCGCTCGTCAGAACATGAATATTGTCCCCTTCCCGTCGCGTACGTCATCAAACGCTTCCCGCCAGACAGTGGCACATACCCATGGGCGTGTATGTGCCGCTGGTATGTGCCAATGGTGATTGACACTTAGTATCCACCCAGAAACGACGAGAACACACATGCGCAATTTTAACGCGTGAGGGCTACGCAATACCCGACATTAATAGCGTCGACCCAATGAAGGCATAGAATGATTGTCAGTGTAAAACCAGACATAAGCAGCGTTTGCAAATAACAAACTTCAGGGTTCCAGCAAGAATCGAACCGAAGCATTCTGCGTGGCATTCAAGCATTCTTCCACAGAGCTACGCCAGGTCTCGAACTACTTTACAAGTAGACGCTAATTTTCGTGAAACTTCAATAGTGGTTGCAGTGCTGCCTACCCAATTTTAAAAATATTACATATGTACTCCTTGTGATACAGTCATTATGCCGCGTTAATAGTAAAGAACACTGTTTATGTGTCTGGCAATATCCTGTTTCACATTTTTCGGCAGTCCGCTCGCTACAGGAATGTTGCCTTCTGACTGGAGATAGCGAAGGTAGTGCCAGTTCATAAAAGTGGTAGTAAAAGTTCACCTGGAAATTATCGCCCCATTTCCTTGACGTGCATATGTTGCAAGATGTTTGAGCATATCATAGCTTCTAACATTTATGCGCATGTAAGATCTAACAATTTCTTTTTCTCAAACCAGAACGGGTTCCGAAACGGTCGTTCTTGCGAGACTCAACTCTTTGAGTTCACCACCGAGCTACATTCTAACATGAACAGTAATCTACAGACAGATTGTTTATTTCTTGATTTTGCAAAGGCATTCAATTGTGTTGCTCATTGTCGCTTGACATTAAAACTGTCATCACTAAAACTTGATTCACTCACGCTAACATGGCTCAGAAACTCCTAACTGACCGCCAACAATTCACTATCGCCAACAATCACTTTTCATCACTCTGTTACATCTCCTCTGGTGTACCACAGGGCAGTGTTCTTGGTCCCTTACTTTTCCTCATCTACATTACCGACCTGCCTGACAACTTATCCTCATGTATGCGTATATTGGCCGATGACAGCATTATCTATCGTCCCATCCGCAACAATAGCGATCATCTAACTCTTCAAAAAGACCTCGAGCGTATAATTGAGTGGTGCGAAACATGGCAGATGACACTTATTACTTCCAAATGCAAACTATACACGTTTAGCCGCAAACGTGATAACTTTAATAGCCAATACATAATTGATAATTGCATTGAAGAATGCACTGATCATTACAAATACCTAGGCATAAACTTAACTTCTACACTTTCGTGGTCCACACATAACACTTCCATCTGTGCCAACACATCAAGATCATCAGGTTTTTTGTGCCGAAATCTATACAGTGCTCCCTCCGATGTGCGCAAACTGGCTTATCTTGCTCTAATCCGTCCTCAACTGGAGTTCGCATCCTCCATTTGGGTCACCATATTAACAATACCTTATAGATAAGTTAGAATGTATACAGAACAGAGCTAGTCGATTCATAGCGCGTAATCACAGCTACCCGTCCAGCGTAACACAGATTAAACATAGCCTTGCATTCGAGCCACTGAAAATTCGCCGCGACATCTCACTTTTATCACTATTTCACAAACTCATCCACACCAACATGATGCCATCTGTTCACCTTAATCTAGCACATCGAACTTCGAGCAGACTACATAACCCATTTAGCTTATCACGCATGTACGGCAATACTAACGCTTTCAACCAGTCGACTCTTCCACGAGCTATTCGTTTGTGGAATGATTTGCCAGATGATCTTGCGCCAGAACAAGACCACACAAAGTTCTATCATACTCTTAAAAAATACTTATGCACTAAAAACTGCTATATCGCATTTTCGTAATCATGAGTGTTTATAGGACTGTTGCCGATGTTTTTGCACTATTGCTAGGTGTTAGTTACTGTCATAATAGTTGTTTTTTGTATTTCTCCTTCACATACTGTAACTGACTTTTATAGTATGTATTTTGCTTACATGTTCATAAGTTGAACTGCATTTTCTATTATATTCATTATTTGCCTATGTATGTGTAGATATTATGTATATATATTTTTTCTAACATATTATCTGTACGCCCCCCTTACACAATGCCCCTCGAGGGCTATGTAAGGTACCGTAAATAATAATAATAATAAAGGCCATGCCGCTGAAGTTGATTTATGTAGCAGTGTCTCGGGCCAGCATCTTCGCGAGCATCCGCGCTTAATATCAGCTTTTGGTGTGCTAATATACGCATGTTCCAGTTGATATCGTTGTGCAAGTGTAAACAACTGGTTATATAAACAGCAACTCTGAAACATATGTCTGTGCGCGCAACTTTTGTACATATATTTAGCGTAATTTCATGACGTGTCATTCAAAATAAAAAAAAAATTGCAACACGGGTCACCTTCTCTGCGCAAGCTTCGCATAACGCCAATTCCCAGATACGTGGGATCTGCCGATTTTTTTTTTTCTCATTTCTCTCACAAGGACATTGCGTTCTAGGGCTGCTTGCTGTCGCAGAAGAATGCTCGCGTGCACGGGGCGTACTGGGTACATTGAAGTTCGTATGTAACGACAATCCACGGTGAAATAAATAGGAGAGGACTGCACAGTAAAAATTTTTACACCCAGAAGGGTGTAAATGAGCTTGTCCCGTGAACGACACCCTAAGGGTGTCAATTCGGCACCTTCCAAAAAGGGGTGCTTTTTCATGCACCCCTTAGAATAGGGTGTACATGTAAAAAAACTGTAGGGTGTTACAAAAACACCCTTAAGGAAGGGTGCCTTCGATGTCCATCACTTTTTTAGCACCCTCTGAGGAGGGTGCGAGAAGGGTGCACAAGGGTGTTGAGTGCCCATGGCAGGGGTGCCAGTATTCTTTTAGACTGCACTAATAGATATCAGCATGCACTGATTACACACACCTTGAAGAAACAAGGTCCTGATTATCAATGGTGCGCCACCTGTCGAGCTCCATTCATTGCGTCTGGGCAGAAATATAAACGCGTACTATCGTGTATGAACTTGTGCTGGATCTATATATACTTCACAGTATATGCATAATGCGCGTTACAGAAAATGAACCCTTGCTGCGCTTGCATATTGCGTTTATTAATAAGGCAAATAAAACAAACTTTTCTTCTGCCACACAACTTTTTCACCAGATAAGCGTTCACGTATACGTACACTACACATGCAACACCTCAAATGTTTATTATATTTATTCAGTTTCACTTCATTGACAATTCTTTGCAACATACAATCACACTGGTTTCAGTTTAGTATACTGCTTCAAGTACATAGAGACTACAAATGAAATATACGCTAATATATCCCTATAATTCTTTCAAGTATCTACAATCCCATTGGTTTCCAGTTTAATACTCCTTCATGTACACAATCGATTAATAGGAATGAAATACAGGCAAATATATATACTTATGCTTCTTACAAATATATACAATCACCATGATTTCACTATATACGCCTTCATGTACACAATCGTTCCCAAGAAGTGATGCACACAAAAATATATATGGATAGTGTTTTCAAATGTATACAATCACAGTGGATTAAGCTTTGTATTTCTGGATGTATAACAATTGGTTATGAGAAATGATGTACATGCAAACATATACGGGTTTTCGCACATATAACTTCAGCGAATACTTAAGAAACCAATACAATGATCAGAAACACAATCACCTAAAAACGAACACAAAACTGAGTCAGGACACACAAAAAACAAAAGAGGTAATGCATAATTATGGCTAATGACACCGCTGGGTCACTTTATGCCAAATGTTTCAGCCATTTTGGCAACTATCTAAAATGTATTCGAAAAACTCGTGCTGCATTGAAAATAGTGAACTTCTGGAATATTTAGGAGAGGAAAAATATTTGGTCCCGTGGCTGCCTTCTGAACTTCCTGGAATGCCGTCTAGGTGTTGTATGTGAAAAATTTTATTTTAAAAGCACCACTCCTTCTTTCCATAGGAAACTCGGTCTACGTGTTACGTAACAAGAGCTTAATTTGGGAGAGTTGGTTCATCGTAGTTGTGTGCTAGTCACTGCGCGACAACTTTAGGAAGAGACAAAAAGGACAGGAAAGAGCACCGACTGTCAACTGAATTTAATGAATGTGCTACGAGCGCTTTTATACGGAGTACAAGAACAGTGTTCATGCGCGACGACACGTGTGAGCACTACAAAATAATGTTAACTGTGAAAAGAACACTCCCTCTCGGAAAGGATAAAGTGAACGTGTAGTGATGCACTGATCATTGGTTTACCTGATAAAAAATACTTCTACAAACGTTAAATTGGCATTAGGTAAACCTATTCTCGTGACGAATGGGGCAAGATTGACTATTCCTGTTGCTGTTTAGTACACACACTTTTGAAAGCTTGCAAGGGGTGGAAAACAACACGCTAATATCATATCTCCTGGCTATTTTTTTAATTGTGAGAAACATGATGTGGTATAACATGCAAAGGTTTTTTGTCATTGTTTTTTGTTGGTCCTGTCTTCTTTAACTTACTTTCTGGAGGAGGGTTTTGCAACGGGTGTGATGATTCTGTTGGGATATGATACCCAGCATCTTTTTAGTCTTTTAATCTGGTTTTTAAACCTGACCTCACCCTTGTGCTAACATGACTTCTGAAGGGTGGCCTGAGTACATGTGGTATTCAATTCCTCTTTCTAGTAATTTTGAATGCCCCACTATCAAAAGGCAGAACATTCTTAGCACTTCTGGGCTGATAGCACCAGCCAATACACCAACAGCATCATCACACTTGTTTGCGAAACCCTCCTGCAGAAAGTAAAGTTAAAGGAAACAGGACCAAAAGAAAAAAGAATGACCAATCTTCTTTGCATGTCACACGGTACTACGTACATAAGGTGTCTCACAATTTTAGGAAAAGAGCCAGCAGATATGACATTGTTGTTTTCCACCCCTTGCAAGCTTTCAAAAGTGCATGTACTTACAGCAACAGGAATAGTCAATCTTGCACCATTCGTCACTAGAATAGGTTTACTGAATGCCAATCTAATGTGTATAAGATACCGCTAACATGTGGAAAAGTAACATAGGACAAACTGGGCAATGCTTCAATGATCAAGCAAGACAGCATGCTTTAAATGTTAAGAAGGGCTATAGTAGTCTCATGGCCGGACACCGTAAAGAATGTAAGTGTAGTCCTAGGTTTCATAAAACACGGTTTTTTAAAAAAAGCAAGCAGAAAATGAGAGATTTTAGAACTCTTTATCAGGAAGGCCAAGGATCAATGCATCAGTACACTTCACTTATCTTTTCCGAAAAAGAGTATTCTCTTCTCGGTTAAAATTATTTTGTCATGGTCACATATGTGTTGTTGCAGATGAGCCCTGGTCTTGTGCTCAGTATAAAAACGCTCGTATCACCTTCAATAAAATTCAGTTGACAGCGCTCTTTCCTGTCCTTTTTCCGATAAGATTTTTATTACAGAAAGAATTTCATTTTCTTACAATTTAGGTATAATGATGAGTTTTCATTGTATCACAACATGGAGCAAATTGTCTCTCAATACGGACAAAAATCACAATTTTGTGAAATTCGTAATATTTTCTCGTATATTTCAGCAGCTTGAGAGGTCTAAAGATATTTTTTCCTCAAAATATACCTTCTGTGGAGTAAGTATTCACTGCTCAGATATTCATACAAAGTGCAATATTGCAATAAAATGCAAAACATAACACATTTTGGCTTTATTCTTGGAAGCGAATGTGGCAAAAAAATTGCACTATTATTATTGAGCTTCAAATACCTTACAGAAGCACATTTACTTAACAGGTAGACCGAATTTGCTTTAGAAAAAAATAAGCGGTAGTTTTAAAACGAAATTTTCCACAAACAGCGCACAGACGGCATTATGTCAGGAAGTTATAAGCCAGCCACATGAACAAAACTTTTTTTTCTCGCTGAAATATTCTAGCAGTTCACTGTTTTCAATGCAGTAAGTCAGCACTTTTTTTTTTCAAATACAATTCAGATGGTCGCCAAAGTGGCTGAAACGTTTGGCATGGAATGGTCCAGCTATATTTAAGCAAAATAACTTACACAAATAACAATGTTTGTTCATCTACCATGACCACACTAGAAAAAGTTGTTCAGGCATTGTGACACTAAAATTTTCAGTGTCGTACTGCCTGAACAACTTCTTTGATAAAATCAAACTCACGCCGAGAAAAAGCCGCTCAATCAGGGTGGTTGTTAAAGGCCTTGCGGCCGTAGACAATGTTGAAAATAAAAAAAAATCAACTCATCAGTGCTGTCACTCCTTCTTCGTTATTACTGACACGGAAGATTTTTCGGTTATCCATGTGGAGGTTCAGGAAGTAGGCTTGCTCTAGGCTGGGGCCGGGGGGTAGAGTACGCAGGACGTCAGCGGCACCCTCTCATCCTGTAATAAGAGCAAATATGACTTCTCATAAAAGGATGTTCGTGATGTTCTGGCATCACCATATATAAAGAATGTGTAGTGTGTATCCTTCGAAATGGCGTGTAATTGACATTACACTGAACTCGAAGCATACAACCCATACATTCCAATAATTTCGTATGATAAAGATAAAGTTTTCCAGCATACAGCAAATTCCCGAAATGAGGTGAAGTGTAAGACTACAGCTCAAAAATGGCACTTACGAAAGCCTGAACTTACCTAAGAATCAAATTCCTTCTTGGGTGGTGAGCCAGTGTGAAAAACAAGTCTTAAAGTACAACGTTCAGAACATGTAGCATTAATCAAAACGCACAAGAAACTTACCTCTTCATGTACAAACAGTGAAGACATGTCTGCTTTCTCTCTTACATGATGTCACACCTGTCCCGTTTATTAGGGAGGCGATCGCCGGGCTAATTCCAAGAGCCGAAGTATCGGCCCCCCGAACCGCACCACGAAAGCGTGGACAATTTAGAAGTGGTCCTTATTGGTGCGCCAGCGGACGCCGGCTGTGGCCCAAAGAACAAGACAGAGCCGAGAGATGATAAACAAACAAAATTATATTCTCATTAACGGCAGATCAAAAACAATACACACGTATGCACACTCCACAATAGTTACATACAATACGTCACCAAACAGACAATGTACTACACAGTACAATCAACCACACTTGAAACAACGGACACAGACAACAATACGCACTACGATGCAGTCACATGCATTGAACAACCAAGACACTTAAGGACTAAAGAGATAGAAAACCTATTCAGTCCAAAGTCCTTGGAACAAAAGTCTGAATGATACTCTTCCGAGAATCACTCACTCAAAGTCCAGCGTTGTTGTCGTTCCGCAGCTCTCTGAAGTTTCTCTTCCAGGAAACCTCGCCGAAGTTTCTCTTCCAGGAAACTTCCCGTCTTCAATGGGCCACTCTCCAAGCTTCAAACTTCTTCGCCCGAACACGTCGGCTTCACACACGCAGCTGTTGCCCGCGTCTTCGCTCGATAGCGGTAAACCCACGCTCTTGCCTGTAGCTCGAGCCGTCCCTACGGACCAAAAACTTCGCCGACTACACGGCGGACTCTCTACGCACTCTGGCGCTCACTTCCGTCTCCTCCTGTTCTGTCACTACGGGCAGAACCTTCGCCGACTACACGGCGGAATTCCTACGCGCTCCGGCGCTAACGTTCCGTCTTCCCCTGATTTCTCGTCTCGGCTGCTCGGTTAAATACCTTGCGCGCGACTTTCCAGATCTTTCTCGTCATTTCGTCGGCGCGATACGCAGCGAAGGCTGGGGAGAGGCGAGACGGTTTGTCTGCCCTCCGCGTCGGATGACTCAGCTCGGTCTGACCCCGCCCCGTTCGTTCGAGAAAAATCGCGGTCTTGCTGGGCCGCAGATGTGGGGTGAGGAGGATCGTCTGCGAAACCGTGCTTCTGCGGGGAGAGCGCGCGCCCGGGAGCCCTGGATGTTTGCTTTCTTTTTTTTCTTTTTACCTCGCGGCGTTTCTGCCGCCCGTTGTCGCAAGGATTTGGCGGCGCGCTCTTGTTTAGCGCTCGTTCTGTGACACTGCCCCCCACTTTAAGAATATTATCTCATAATATTCAAAACCACACAAACGAGCGCGAACAGTCACCACACATTCTCATAGACTGTAACACAATCCGTCGCTCATGACACTTCACATTCACAATATATCTCTCAATACAATCGTACATTGTAGTTCAATTCCACAACACATGAAATATAGCCACAGGTACATGCCTACAACACTTCATCACACATTCTAAACAATACAAACGTACAAAGTTCTGTCTATCCAACAATTATACAACACTATACATCACACCATCGCACAGAACACTGACTCACTCGACATACACTTGAGGCACAGGATAACAAGAACATTAACACAACATATGTCACTCAGCTCTGCCAAACACATTCTGATTCCACCTCAGCACCTATCTTGAGTACTTCGAACAGCGCTTGCGCCCCTTTTTGCGGTGCTCGCTCGATCTCTTCTTGTGCTTCCACGTTCCTTTTCGGCGAGCCCTTTCCAACGACGATATCTGAGGCGTCGTCTCAGCCGTTAACGCGTCATTACATCCGACGGGTCCTGTCTGTTTATTTACCCGTTTGATCATGCCTCTACATTTTGCCCGGCTGGCCAACTCCGTCTCCTTTACACTGTCGGTCGGTTGAGGTCGTGCCGACGTAAGTCCAGTTGCTCGGCCCGTGAACTTATTGGACACGATCGTCTTCTCCTTCGCTGTCTCTTGCGCCGCGGCTTCACCTTGGGCTCTAGTGAGATCCGTCACGGGATGCTCCTCCACTGTATCTCGCGGCCGCTGTGTTGGCGAGGGCTCTATCTTCGGGTCTTCTCCCAAACATTCTGGATCACTTGGCCCTCGCGCCCCGTCGATGTTTCCGATGACAAGGTCATACAGAGGGGTCGTCATGCATAACGCAGTAGCCTTCCCGCTGAAGTACGGGGTTTCAACCTCAATTTCTGCTTCGGGAAGCATCCGGACCGTACGGTCAATTAGGCAAACCGGTTTCGTTCTGCCTGTCAACTCTCTTTCCCGTACCAAATTTCTCCTCACGATAACCGTGGAGCTACCGGTGTCTCTTAGAACCGTAATCTTCTTGCCTGCAATCTTTCCAGGAAGCGTCGGCATTCCCTTCGTAACACCGGTTGGCTGTTTTGACATTACAGCCCCCACAATAGGAATTTTCTCCCCATTTTTCAATTCTACGAATCCATCGGTGACGGCATTATTATCAGATTTCGGTGCCGCTTGCACACAAGATACCTGGTGAGTTTGACTCACTCCGTTCCGACATGCATCTGCTTTGTGCCCAGTCTGACCACACTTAAAACATTTTACAACCGTAGGGCTCGTAAGATCGTTCGACAGTTTTTCGCGCGATGACCCACTCGGTTACACAGAAAACATCGCTGCATGCTCTCTGGTGCACGCTTCTTTTCTCAGTAGCCAATTTCTTCGAATCCTCGGGACAATCCTTCTTGACCTTGGCCAAATTAGTTCCTCCTTGCGCTTCTAAGAATTGATCAGCCAATTCAAGCATTCCTTCAAATGACTCCGCCTTCCTCTCTTTCAAATACAGCGACAGGCTTGGGTGGCAACTAGTAAGAAATTGTTCTTTAATTAACAGCTCTCTAAGCTCATCGTACTCCTGTGCTGTCCCTGAAAGTTCAATCCATCTGTCGAAATAATGGCACAGTCGGGCGGCATACTGCGTAGCCGTTTCACCATCAGCTGGCTTTCCTGTCCGAATCTGTCCCGGAATCCTTCCACAGTGAATCTAAATCGCTTCAACAAAGCAGCCTCACCTTTGCGTAGTTGGCTGCATCGGTCGGCGTCAGCCTGCCGTACACACTGAGCGCTTCACCACTCAAGCAAGTACTCAAAGCAGTTGCCCATTGATGTTCCGGCCAATTCTGGCTCTTTGCAATCGTCTCAAATCGGTGGAGGTACGCGTCTAGGTCGTCCTTCCTTTCATCAAACGCTACGAGCAGCTTGCTTGGGTTCAAGCGGAAGCCGTGATCTTCCCGTTCGCTGCTTTCAACTCTAGCTTGGACGGGAGTTTCGTTTCGCTGTTGCAAACGGAGCCGCTCGAGTTCAATTTCGTGCTGCCGCTGCCGTTCCCTTTCAGCCATCTCCGCTTCTCTTTCTTCTTTCAGCTGGCGCTCCTCGCTTCTCTTTCTTCTCTCGCCCTTTCGGCTGCCAACTTCTCTCTCTCCAGCTCCAACTTCAATTGCTGCTCTCTTTCTTCCTTCAGCTGTCGCTCCTTTGCCTCTCTTTCTTCTTTCTCTCTCGCAGCTGCGAACCTCTCTCTCTCCAACTCAGCTGCTTTTTCTTCTTGGCCCTCTCAGCTGCCAACCTCTCTCTCTCCAACTCAGCTGCTTTTTCTTCCTTGGCCCTCTCAGCTGCCAACCTCTCTCTCTCCACCTCAGCTTCTTTTTCCGCTTTGGCTCTTTCGACCGCCAAACCTCTCTTTTTCAGCTCGGCTGCTTTTTCTTCTTTGGCTCTCTCTTTTTCTTCTTTTTCTTCTGGTGACCCACTTCCGTAGTTCGGCGCAGAAAGACCCATCTTTTCACCAAGAGCAACTAACTTTT
>NW_027465690.1:0-18255 GCF_043290135.1 Rhipicephalus microplus | reverse complement strand
CCAGCAAACGACACTGCTCGGCTTGACGTTTACATAATCACACGGTGTAGCGGAACACTGTGTTCTCTTCGAAAGAACAAATGCGCCTGTGCTAGGCACAAATGAGTGGTACGTTCCATTCGGAATGTGGTGGGAAACTTACCTTAAATGAATGAGCGGACGCACCGTTTATTTCCGCTTTGTTTTAGATTACTGACTATGTTCGGCGGGTCGACAGTGCATTTGTATGAAGCTTTCAAGCGCGATCATTTTGTAATTTCGCATCGTGCGTCCCTGCCACAAGTTCGGGGAAGGAATACTTTCAATATGGGAACCCTCATGATTGTGAAAGATGAAACTGCGACTACTTAAACACACTTGCACCACAGAAATGGCACGCGCAGTTTGGTATTGGGGCACGTGAGAAGGGAATACAATAGATGGGCATTGGCGCGCATCTTTTTTTCTTATTGATATGATATGTAAGGAGATGTCGGCGCACCATTATGGCGCCGGCTACTCCTTGGCCGTTGAGTTAAACTTGAACACGTATCTTGAAGCAAAACGTACAAAGCAGTGCATGGAAAGTAGAAAACTCGGGCAGAGATATGCAAAGACACACTTACACTTATACGCACATATCAGAACACAATGGTAAGTAAATGTTCGAAAGTCAATGAATGAAGTCTCTGATATAATGTCCCTCGATAATATTCGGTCCACCAGCACAAAACAGTAGAGCACACGTCTGGTCCGTATAAAGATGCATTCGCTCGTGTGTACATAATTGTCGACACGTCATTCATTTCACAACACACACATGATGAGAGTCACGTGATACTGTACATAATAAGTACATTTGTTACAAATGAAAGTTCGTTATTTCTTAATACTTATCAGCAATCCCGCTGTCTTGTAAAGAACGTGTTGATGCTTTTAAAGCGTGCGACTGTAAAACTCGAGTAGGCCACGGACCCAGAAGTTTCTTCATGTTAAACGGTCTGCGGTCTAATGCCAACTGTTCGGACTTAAGACGGCGTCTCGTGATGTGGACAGTCTACGAGAAGGTGACATACGTCTTCATCTATCAATCCGCATTCGCATTCGGGACTTTCAGCTCTGCCGTGTCTGTGCAAAGAAAAAAAAAAAACAAATGTTTTTGTGTATGCCGTGCCTAGCCTCAATCGGTCAATTAGAGTTTCCGATATTCTATCTAATGCCAGCGTAATTTTTAATTCAATAAATGGATCGATGTGGTATAAATCGCACCTCTTTGTACTTTGGTCAAACCAAGCAGTTTTGCTCATTCTGAAAGTTGTATTCTTTATAATACTACGCAATTCACTTTTTTCGAAATATTGGTTGCCACGATGTGTAGACCTACTTTGTGTGCTCTGGACGGCTCTGGAAGGCCAACTGCAAATCTTCTTTGCACAGCTGATGCCGTCCGGATAGTCGTTGATAGATTACTTAACAGGTTGTCAGCCTCCGAAGGTATTATGTAAGCGAAAGTACGCATGCGTAAAACATGCAGCGAACGAACACTCTTCCAACGCTGTAAAGAAGAAAGAATGCATAAAGGGTGGTGCATTTTACGCTCCAATCTCGTCCTATGTAAGGCGCTTTAGAGTTAGGGCTGTTTTGCCTGTAATTGCGTGACCCTTGCAGGGTTCCTCACAGTGCAACCGTGCACTTGAAACGGGCAGGTGTTGAACCACCCCGCAAGGAGATGGGGAAACTTCGCTGCGACCGGACCGCTTGACAGTCCGTGTTTACGGGAGGAGAGGCGCGCCCGAGAGGAGGTGCGCTCTCACTCTCTGCCGTCCCCGTGAATGCTGAAATGAGCGCGGTCGCGTTGCGTGGCTTCGGTGAAACTGCCGTATCGCGATATGTAGTGGAGCTGCCACAGTAAAATTTGAGACACGCGTAGCCAGCCAAAGGTGCTGTTACTTTGCCGAATTTCACGTGCCGGCGTCCACAACAACGCGAGCACGCTTTGTTTAGAAATTTCCGGCCATGAGGCCGTGCCCGGACCGCGTGTGTTAGTCCCTTGGTTTGGCGACAAGGATGGCGTCAAAGTGACGCCGTGAAACGGGTTTCGTGCGTGCAAATGAGGCATTGATGTGATTAGAGAGAAAGCGAGAACATAGAAAAGAAAAAAAAAAAGAGGGGGGGGGGCACACGCCGGGGACGAGTAGTCGCAAAGTGTTAAGTGTGCAGTTTATTTACGTGCGGCACACAGGTGAGCTGTTGCAGCTGTGAGTTTTGACAAATATTGCGTGTGTCATGTTCAGTGGACACGATGAAACGTTTTTTAGCGAACGCGTTGTATCCGCTGGGCTTGTACGTACGCGTACATGAATTGTCGCTTACTCGGTTTGATGTCTCCTTGCCGCTGGGGCAGCTGATACGACTGATACGCCATTTTGCAGCAGTGAAGGGTGCGTGAATGAATGGGCAAGAAACTTAGCAACAGTAACGAGAAAAGAATTAAAAACAAACAAACAAACGAAAGCATGTTTGCCGTGTATATTCAATCTTGTAGTGCAGAAAAATAGTCAGTGCAGCAACCTGCGCGGCCAACGCGCTCCTCGCGAAGAAAAGAGGGAGAGAGAGACGAGCTGGCCGCCGACCAACCGGCGTGCGCCGTTCGCCTTCCTCCTCAGTCTCGCGGGCCGGCGCCGACACCGCGACTCGATCGTGTCGAGCATTCGCTTGATTCGCTCGCAGGATTTCAAGCTGGACGGTTGTGCCCTCGCGATCTCCGACTTCAGCGTAGCTCCCGCCGACTGGTTCGCCCTCCGCGGTCTCCTGACGCCGTGTAGCTCTCGCATTGTGGCACCCCGCCCTTGGACTGCTTCGACCGGATCCCCACTTTCCTATCTCCTTCTTTTTCCTCTCGTTGGCTGTCTTCTTCTGCTTCTACTTTCCTTCTATTCTTTTTATCCCTCCTTCCCCCCACCCCTATAAGGCACTGCGCCGTGTCGCCTGAAGGCAGACAGAAATTAGGTGCCTTTTTCCTCTTCATTCTAATCACTACCACCACCATTCGCTTTCCGGGCGCGTTTCGAAGCAGAAGCAGAAACTTCGGAAGCCGTCATGTCTGGCCGTGGCAAAGGTGGCAAAGGGCTGGGGAAGGGTGGCGCCAAGCGTCATCGAAAGGTGTTGCGTGACAACATCCAGGGCATAACCAAGCCGGCCATCCGTCGTCTGGCGCGCCGTGGCGGTGTCAAGCGCATCTCTGGCCTCATCTACGAGGAAACTCGCGGCGTTCTCAAGGTGTTCCTCGAGAACGTGATCCGCGATGCCGTCACTTACACCGAGCACGCCAAAAGGAAGACCGTGACAGCCATGGACGTCGTGTACGCCCTCAAGCGTCAGGGCCGCACCCTGTACGGATTCGGAGGCTAAGAAGCCAGCGGCGTCGCCTGCAGCCAGCCAACGAGAACACAACAGCCCTCTTCAGGGCTACCCACTTGATGCTTCGGCAGTGTGATCCCAGCGGTTCGCCATACCCGTCCGTCCCTCTTTGCAATATCATTGCGTCATCGCTCAGGTGAGCAGCACCTCGTGTAGTAGTAGCTTGATCGCGCTGGGTACTTGTCACGTTCACCGCATTTCGTTCGCGTCGTCGTCTTTCTCCTGGGTCTGCATGCACGAATCAATCGCCGCATCTGCGAGTTCTTCCTCTCCTTCCTGCAAGCCAAGCTGCTAAAACGGGCCCGTCAAGCGAACGTCGCCTAGTTACCTTATCGCGCGAAGGAAGAAGCCGAGCGCAGCGTTCTACCCTGGTCACTGCATTCTTGGAGACACGACTATGCTCAGGAAGCACGAACTCGCTTTTTTCTTTGGAATGCCCACTACACGATCGCGTCACGTTGTGTCAAAATAAATAAAAACGCACTATGTTCTACCGTGGGGCACCCAGACGAAGAAGGGATGTGTACTTACAAATGAAAAAATTGATTGTGACAGGTTGGTCGTGTTTACCGCGCCCGCTGTGCACTCAGAAGTGCCCCATTCAATAACACATTGTGTACATTGTCACGCCTAATAATTTTTGTTTGTTTTTTTTTTTTCACACCTGGCGCTGCCGAGCTGCAAAATACAAAAAAAAAAGAAAGAAAAGTGGAAGGGGATGTTTAAACAGAATTTCTGCGCAAGTCAGAAGCAAGTACACAATAAGCGCTGCCCATGCAGCGTGCTGAGGGAAGCTGCACTTGATAGAAGTGGCACTCATGTACTGTACTGGTGCTGCGAACACTGCAGTTGTGAAAGCTTTACTTGGACGGACAGCTACGCAACAAGTGTTTCCATTTCGCCGGCAGAGGTGGTCACTCTAGGGAGGCTGGCTTCGCCGCCCACGCGAGAGGGGGGGGGGGGGGGACTAGCCCATGATGTAAACGCGAGAGGTTCGAGCGCGGGAAATTCGAAAGCAAGGCGCGCTCGCGTGAGCCTGCCGTCAGATGGCGACACCAACCCACGAGCATTGCATTTTCAAGTGCACCCTTGGTTTCCCACCCACCTCCGCACAGGACGAGGCGTGTCGAATGTGTAACCAAGGCGCACGACAGTGGTTCTGCTCAGGCAAGCCTACCTATAACAAAAATTGTTCTCCATGTGTGTACCTTCATTTTCTCGTGAAAATGTGAAAGAGGAGTGAATGGGGCTTTTTGAGGCGCGTGTTGATCTTCGTTTCTATTATGATTATTATTTTTCACCCTTTCATTGAGTCCATTTCCTGCTTTTTGTGCCACATATTTAGCACTTAGAGGTTGGGGGGGGGGGGGGGGATTGCTGATGTGTAAGATGGAAAAGAAGAGGAAAGTGAGCCCCGAAACTGTCTGCATCAGGATGCGACACCTCAGCGGTAGCTCACAAGGGATGGGGGGTGAGGGGGGATTAAAAGGGTGGGAATAAAAGTGTAGAGAAAGAGACATGAGGGAAGCCAGAGTGAGACGACATATCGAGGGAATAGGAGTAAAAATGAAACAAAACATTCGAACGCAAACACCCCGTACATCCAACCGCCATTGAGCGCACCTAGTAGTTTGGCAAGTATGTATGAGTGATTCTTAAGAGGGAAAGGAAGATAAAATTGAGTCCCGTTACTGTCTGCGATTGAGCAAGTAGGCGCGCTCAGTGGCAGTTGGATGTACGGGGTGTTTGTGTTAGAATGTTTTGTTGCGTTTTACTCCTTGTCGTTGCGCGGACGTGTATGCATATACCAACACTGCCGGTGGTCTCTCGTCGTCTTCGCCCATCTACGTAATGGTCGCAAATAAGCGACAACGCAAGGAGCAAGTTTTTTTGGCGTGGCAGTGCGCATTTGCCCTCGGTGATGCGAGGCGCTCTAGTGCGATGCGCGCTGTTGGCGTGAATGGTGGCGTCTCGCACTCCGTCGCGCCGCTTCGGGAAGCGACGAGCTACAGCGTCGATTGATGTGTTGCCTGGAAGGCGAAAGAAATGCGCAGCAGGCTGTATTGTACAGCGGTAGTGGTTTCGTTTCGGTGTACCTCTTTGCAGCCGCGAACTGCACGGTTGCCCGAAAATGAGCGCCAGCCAGCATCCTGGCGTACGCTTCCGCGCTCGCACGCGGACGGGTTCTCACGCTTCGGCCAATGGGAGGGAGAGAGATGGGTCGTGCGGCGAAGCCGCTTTTGCCGATCTCCGGCAGGAGCGCAGTTTCGCTCCGTCAGTCGAGGTGATCGGACGCACGCAGCATGGCCCGAACTAAACAAACCGCGCGCAAGAGTACTGGAGGCAAGGCTCCGCGTAAGCAGCTTGCTACCAAGGCTGCTCGCAAGAGTGCCCCTGCCACAGGCGGGGTGAAGAAACCTCACCGTTACAGGCCTGGAACCGTGGCCCTGCGTGAAATTCGCCGATACCAGAAGTCGACCGAACTGCTGATCCGCAAGCTTCCCTTTCAGCGCCTGGTGCGGGAAATCGCTCAGGACTTCAAGACGGACCTCCGTTTCCAGAGTTCTGCCGTGATGGCCCTACAGGAAGCTAGCGAGGCCTACCTCGTTGGTCTTTTCGAAGACACCAACCTGTGCGCCATCCACGCTAAGCGCGTCACCATCATGCCAAAGGACATCCAGCTGGCTCGGCGCATTCGCGGTGAGCGCGCCTAAGTTGGGCTGCTCCCTGCGCTTCGGTCGACAGGCAAGCAACAACAAACGGTCCTTCTCAGGACCACCAACGTGTCTGCTTTGGCTACGAGACCACTCCAGGCCACGTACTCCGGCCGCACCCTCTTTTGCTGTCATGTTTTGTACGTACGTGGCTGCCGTTGTCTAGCGCGCGGAAGAACGGAACGTCGGCGCGTCGTTATTACGAAGAAATGGCTCAGCTTTGACAAATTCAAGGTAAAAGTGTGTATCATTATGAGTAGACAGAGAAAAGGTAGGCTAGCTTCAGTCGGTGTGTGTGCAGCAGCCGTGCTGCGACCCTGTGGTGTGTCAATTTCATTTATGTGTTTACCTTTTTGCCCGCCGCTTGTAAGGTGTTTTTGAGGGCTTCTGTTTGCGTAACGCCATGGTGACTTGGGCTGCTGGACCCCGGCGCAACTTTTGGGTGCACTCGTAGGAGGTGATGAAGTTTTACCGAGAGACGAAATAAACAATTGTATCGGGCCAGTTGGTAAGGATCCATCTCGCTAGGAAGCGCAGCCACTATTACACAGACCTCACAACACAAGCGCTTAACTTCAACTGAACTTTCATTGCAAACGTCAGAGTTTATAAAGGGGGTGAACAGAGAAAAAGAATAGTAAAAGGTAGACAACAAAAAGCACACGTGCCAGTCCCGCACATTACTGTCTGTTATTCTCTATCACCCCATCCAAAAAACAGTTCTTTCCGCGTGAGCGCGATAGAGAGTGCACTAACACACTCGAAATCATCGCGTGTCATTTCCTTTCATTTCTTTTGAAGCTGAACAAGTTTTTGTGCCATATTCTGGACAATTTTTTTTTTTTTTTTTTGCAATAAACGTTTAGTTGAAGTTAAGCGCTTGTGTTGTGTGTTCTGTGTAATAGTGGCTGCGCTGCCTAGCAAGATAGACGAAATAAATTGTGTTAGAAGCACCAAATGGAATGCGCTAACGGCGGGTTCTCTCTCTCTCTCTCTCTTTTTTTTTTTTACCTTACGTTTGTTTTTCTATTCAAAGGTATTAAATTTACTCTGTCCCTGTGCTGACCCGTTCAGGTGTCATCGTAAGGATAGACGGTTACGTGTGGAGCTTTTTTTTTTTTTTTTTTAATGAGAAATGACAACGCTTACATGCTCTTTTCTGTCTTTTTCGGTGCCGAGCTGCGTGATTTGGTTGTCTCTTTGCAGCATTTGGCGTCGCGCACTTGTGGCTAACTGATGTCGCGAGGAAATATATATAAAGTATAGAAAAACAAACACGCTTGAGGGTACGAACAGAGCCATCGTGACTGCGAAGCGAAACACGGCCGCGTCACCTGTTTGGGTGGTCCTTAGAAGGACCGTTTGGGGAATGCGGCGAGCGCGCGGAAGGGGTGCTCGCTTACGCCTTCTTCTCCGTCTTCTTTGGAAGAAGCACGGCTTGAATGTTGGGCAACACACCGCCCTGCGCGATGGTGACGCCGGAAAGCAGTTTGTTCAGCTCCTCGTCGTTGCGGATGGCGAGCTGCAAGTGACGGGGGATGATCCGGGTCTTCTTGTTGTCACGAGCGGCGTTGCCCGCCAGCTCGAGCACCTCGGCGGCCAGGTACTCGAGTACGGCAGCCAGGTAGACCGGAGCGCCAGCTCCGACGCGCTCGGCGTAGTTTCCCTTGCGTAGGAGGCGGTGAATACGGCCCACGGGGAACTGAAGCCCCGCGCGGCTAGAACGGGTCTTGCTCTTGCCTTTCGCCTTGCCGCCCTTGCCACGTCCGGACATGGTGTTGCTTTTCGCTTGGTACGACGCCGGTTGCCGAAAACAAGAGCCGTTGTCAGATAGGAAGGAGACGCGGCGCCGAAACGCTTTGTCCCAGAGTCACACTTAACTCATCAACCCATCATCATCCTACGTCTGTCCCGGCTCTCCCTCCCCCCAGGGCTGTGTGGGGGGAAGATTTGTTTCGGGCAGACGGCCATGCCCTGGCAAGGGGGCCACCGTTCGGCGCCAGGCGCCCAACAGACGCGGCCTGCCTCCCGGCATACAAGCCAGGGAGGCCCGACAAAGGGACTACCCTCCGGCGGAGCAACTTCAGTCGCAACGCGCAAAGTGAACGTACCCTGGCAGGGTGGGCTATCGCGGCGCATGGGGCGCGCTGCGGTCATGGCCCGTCTCCTGACCACTAGGGCCCAGCGAGACTTGACATAGGGGCTACCCTTCGGCACGGTAGCTCTCGCCACCACACGCAAAGCGGACGTACCCAAAAAAGTGGCAGCGGTGCTGCCTTCGGTCGCGGTAACTTCAGTCACCACAACCAAAGTGCCCGTGCCCTCACACTGTCGCGCGGCTGAGACCCTGCGACAACACCCCCACAGTGCGGATGGGCTATCGCTCAGCGCGAGGCGTTTTGCGGTCATGGCCCGTCTCCTCACCACAAGGGCGCAGTGAGACACAATCCGTCCTGTGGGGTCTACGGGACTACTATTTGGTGCAGAGGCCAGTGCTGCTGCACACAAACCAAACGTACCCACGGAAACCGGCACGGCTGAAAGCCGGCTTAGTCCTTCTCGAAGAAGGGAACCACCTTCCGCCTCGACGAGTAAAGTAGCCGAGCCTACAGAAGGGGCCAACACGGACCTTGCGGGTAAAGCCCGACAAGGTGACAGGATCACCTTAGCACATGCAAAACTCGGGTGAAAGACCATACAGACCAAACTCGGGGGCGACTGGCTCACTAGGCCTAGTCGTGGAGCCTTAGAGAAAGCCATCATTAAAAGTTGATGGTTATCTGCCCTCCTGCCTCACTGAAAATCACTGCCGGACGGTGCCACGTCTCGTAGAACTTCTTTGCACCAAGGCGCTGCCACTCTCGGTGGAGAACGAACCAGACCTCCTTCCGTACTTTTGCAAGCACTTCGAGAAGCCCGGGTCGCTTGCCATCAAAGACGGCACAGCACCGTGCAACCCACACTTGGTACGAGCACTCAACAAGCAGAAGCACGTATTGCTTAGCCGCTTGTCGCGACAGGGGTTGAAGAAAACGAACGGTGTTGAAAGGAACACCTGGGTGGCCAAACAAGCTAGCTATCCTTCGATGGAGGGCAGCTGGTAGTGCGCACTGAGAGAACACGTGAACCAGGTCCTCCTTAGTGCCACAAAAAGGGCACACTCCTCGTTGAGCAATTCTTGTGAAAGGCCTGAAGCTTAGAGGCAGGCGATCTCTGGCCAGGCGATACATGAATGTAGCGCGCTTGGCGTCCAGGAAACTGGCAGTAATTAACCGCCAGTTAGGACTGTATTCGGACAGGTCGTGTTCTCTGTAGCATTCGGGTAACTCCGGAGCGAGTCTATCGACTAACTCGCGGAGTTCGATTGAATCTAAATCTATCTCGGGGTCGACCTCTTGGAGACGGGCCAAAGTAGAAGCGGCCCCTGCATAGAAGGCAGAAGGCGTTCCCGCCCGAGGCACGGAATTCGAAAATGCCCCAGGCGAGAACAACCTCAGCCTGGTACTCAGGAAATAAGACGCAAAGCTTCTAGTAAGGAGCATATCTGACTCAAGAGCTACCCGTGTCCATTTAACATGTAATGCCGTGGTCACAACGCTAAGGTCGGGAATACCTAATCCTCCTTCGTCCCTGCGCAACTTCAACACGGGGCGCGCCACAAAAGGAGCGGCACGACCCCAAAAGAATTTGAAAACTTTCTTTTCCAAGATAACTTTGGTGTGGGGTTTAACTGGCATAACCGAACCTATGTACGTGAGGAAACTGAACAACAGTGATTGAATTATCGTGGCCCTGGCTGTAAGCGGACAAGACAAGGCACCGAGTTCCTCAATCCTATCAGTAAGCTTTTGCCTTGCTAACCGCCAGTTTTCGGTAGTCAGGCCATCTGGCTCGAAATGGAAACCTAATATACGTAGGCGTTTCTTTATGGGGAGCCCATGTACAGGACGTGGACTGGAGGGAGCACAGTTCAGATACATGACTGCGCTCTTTGACTTATTTATTCTGGCGCCGCTCGCCGAGCAGTACCCCTCCATAACGTCCAAGACGGTGCAAACAGTTGCCTCGTCCGGGACGACGATAGAGAGGTCATCTGCATAGGCAAACATTGCCACCGGGGGGGAACCTGGCGGAAGGGGAAATCTACCTATGCTGGTGTCTTTAGAAAGCCTCTGCAAGAGCGGCTCGAATGCGAGCACGTAGAGAGCGGGCGACAGTGGGTCACCCTGTCGGACTCCACGGCACACACCGAACGACTCCGAGACGCGATCTTGTATGACAACAGCAGAACTAGGACGAAAGTAGAGAGCCCTGACCATGCTGATGAACTTTGAACTGAAGCCCGCCTGCTTTAAAACATTGAAGATGTACTTGTGACTGATAATATCAAAAGCCTTTTCTTGATCAAAAGAACAAAGGATTCCACTTAGGTTGCGAGAATTCGACCATTCTATGAGGTCCCTGATAGCGAAACCATGAAGTTGGCACGACCTATTTTGGACACAACACGCCTGGTACGGACCCAAAACAGTACTGAGCACTGGAGTGAGTCGAACGGACAGGCACTTAGCTATGAGCTTGTAATCACAGTTCAAGAGGGTGATGGGCCGCCAGGCTCTCAGGTCGGTGCGTCTCGTCTCATCCTTGCACAGGAGAGTGATCCGCCCCTCTCTTTGAGTTGCTGACAGGGTCCCCTCACGGAGAAGCCTGTTTGCCAATGTGGTAAAAGGCCCCCCCAAAACTCTCCAAAACTTGACATAAAACTCGACTGTCAAACCATCTGAACCTGGGCTGCGATTATGCTTCATGGATTTAAGGGCTGCAAACACCTCCTCTTCGACGAAGGGAGTGTCACAAATATCAAAGTCCTCGTAAGTTTTGGTGAAAGGAAACGAGTACGGAGTGGGAGGTGGTTCGGCGTAAAGGTTCTTGTAGAACTGTCTTGCCACCTCTAATACTTCGTCCTGCGTTTCCACTAAGCCGCCTGTGTTAGGATCGACCAAAGAGGTTATCGCTGAGCTCTTCCTAGCCAAGTGTCTGCGAAGGACATTTCTGCTGCACCAAGCCTCCATTTCCCACTGCTCTGCGCGTGCTGTGGCCCGCAAGCGGTCCCAGCGTCGCTGGAGCAGGACTCTATATTCTTTGCGCAGTGAAGTAAGAGCCGCGGTTACCCCCAGGCCGCAGGACAATGGCTTTGAGAGCAGGAGGATCGCGTCAGAGACCGCTTTGATCTCGGCGCGCTCCTCCCGCGCCCGCCTCTTGCCCCAATCCCGAAAGCGCTCCGCGACTCCGGCCTTCACCGTGTCCCAATCGCTACCGCCTAAGTTTTGGTCGCCAAGGAGTGAACCGATGAGATAGGTCGCCACATCTTTTGTGGCGTCCTTATCTTTAAGGAGCCGTGGATTTAAACGCCACGGTCGCTTGCCCCATGGCACCAAACTAGAGTCGGCAAATCTCAGTGCAAGAAGGCTATGGTCACTCAACGCGGAAGAACACAGCCAGCTAGAGTGCATGCTAGGAGCAAGCGAGGGCGAGACATAAAAACGATCGATCCTCGAGCGGCTCCCCCTCCCCGTCCAAGTCATGCCTGACTGGAGAGGACGGAGGGACCGCCAAGCATCGACAAGCCCCAGCTCTTTAACAAGCTCCCGCAACTCTAGCTCGCCGTTTCCGTCTCTAAACTTTGGAGTTCCTTTGAGGGAAACGCGATCCGCTTTTTCTAAAACACAGTTGAAATCGCCTACTAAAATGACACGGGAAGGGCCAACTAGATAAGAATCTAGGGAATTAAAGAAATCTTTCTGCTGTCCGCGCTTTGCTGGAGCATACACATTCACAATTCTAACGCCAGAGTCAAGATCCACTGACAGAACACGGCCGTCCGAATCCCTGGCGTAGCGTAGCACAGAACCGGTGAATCGTGGCATTAAAATGACAGCAACTCCCCGGCAATGTGCGCCACCATAATTCCAGTAGGATTTGGTGCCAAACGTTCTGTCAAAGTTCTTAATCTGTTGCAATTTAGACACAAAAGTTTCCTGCAAAAGGAGAATGTCTATTTTTCGAGACCGAGCTAAATGAATGACCTCAGCTTGTTTCGCTGCTCTAGTAATACCCCGACAATTAAAGGTAGCAATAGTTAGAGAAGAAGCCATGATGAAAGATAGGAGAGAAGACAGACTCTAGAATAGGCAAGAAGCGTAAAGAAAATCACAGAAGAGAAGAAAACAGCAGATACTCGAAGGTATCAGCTGCTGAAAAGCTACCTAATATAAAACCTACGAACGAGAGTCCCCCTCGGAGAGGGAATCCTCGTTCGTGGACGAGTACACTGTGTTAGACATTAACGAACACTCGCAATTGCCTGGTCCACAGTTAGGGCAAGAAGAACTGTTGTTCAACTCACCCGTGGTACCGTCCGTGACAGTCGACGAGGTGGACTCCTCGTCGGACTCTGTCGCTGCGGCTCGCTTCGGAACCGGGAGGTCGTCCTTAGGGCTGCCGGGGCCGCCGCTCGGAGCCGCCGCCAGCCTCTCCTTGGAGGGCCCTGGTGATCGGTTGGCGCGCCGCTTCTTGCCCCGAACAGCGTCCGTCCAGCTCATGGGTTCCTGTGTCTCCTCGGCAGCAGGCGCGTCAGCAGGGCTGGTCCCGGGCGCACCGGCAGGCGAGGCCGGCGACGGCTCGGTGGCAGCAGAGAGGGTGGGGGCCTCAGCTAATTCCGACCCCGCCTCCTGCTCTTCCCCTCCTGGAGCCCGTTCGCTAATGGGCTCCGGCTGTGGCTGGGTCGAGCCCTCGGCGTCCCCCGGAGCAGCCTCCCGATCCTCCGCAACGCCGCTCACCTGCTCCTGGGAAGAAGAAGAGGCTACAGGCGGGGCGGCCGACGAATTCGTCCGCGCCTTGCACTGCGAGGGGCCATGATCGCCGCCGCAGTGCTTGCATTTTACCGCGCACTGGTCGTGACCAAAAGCCCCACAGCGCACACACTGTGGCACAGTGCACTTCGCCGCATGGTGTCCAGTCTTGTAGCAGCGCCGGCAAACCCGCGCGACGCCCTCATACTCAAACTGGACGATGACGTCCCTCACCTCGAGCAGGTTGGGGACACTCTTGTGCATCTCCATTTTGATCATGAGGACGCCGGTCGAGACTCCCGGCAGATACGGTGATTCCTCTCGCGCCACTTCCAAAACCTTTCCAAACCTCTCCAACAGTTGTACTATGATGCGCTTATCCGCGTCCGCCGGGAAGCCAATGATGCGCACCACCTTGACCCGAACACCTCGGTACTGAAACCTGATCCTCGCATCGCGAATGGCGAGGACGGGATCGTCTAAAAACCGCCGATTCGCCTCGTCATTCGCGAATGTCACCTCAAACTTCCCTAAGCCATAATCCTGAACACACGTCAGCTCACTGGGCATGAAGCGCTTCACGAGCTCTTTGCAAATGTCGGCACTGCCGACGCCCTTAGGCACGCGTGCGTAGTGCACCCGCGGCCTAATCTGCGAGAGCAGACTGGTAGTCATCGTGGTACCACCACCACGAGGCTACCAAGTCAGTTAGGAGCTAGCCTAACCTGGGGAAAAAAAAAAAAAAAAAAAAAAAAAAAAGGAGAAAAAAGGACAAAGAAACCTCACCAAAAACCTGCGAAAACCGACGAAAAACCTGTGCAGGAGTCCGCCGGGTCACCGCATGCGAACAGCGGGTCTCGTCCCACTCGCACGAACCAACACCTCCTTCAGACGAGGACGACGCCGCTCAAAGAGGAAGAAAGCTGCTGCCTTCTGAGATGAGAGCCGTGCTCGAATGGTTTCCGTTGCCACCATCGCGCGCCGCCGCTCGCGGGGAACGGATGAGAGTGTGAGAGAGAGAAGCCGTGCGAACCAATGGGGCGCGCGCGTTGTGCTGATCTCGTCAACACCCCTCGCTCATATTTAAGCGCGGCGAGACGGGGGGACACGCGCATTCGACTCTGGTCTCGCGTGCGTGTTGTGTGAAATCATGCCTCCCCAACCGTCTGGCAAAGCCGTCAAGAAGGCCGGCAAGGCGCAGAAGAATGTGCGCGCCACGGACAAGAAGAAGAAGAAGCGCCGCAGGAAGGAGAGCTTCTCCATCTACATCTATAAGGTGCTGAAGCAGGTGCACCCCGACACTGGTGTCTCCAGCAAGGCCATGTCCATCATGAACAGCTTCGTGAACGACATCTTCGAGCGTATCGCCGCCGAGTCGTCACGCCTTGCTCACTACAACAAGCGCTCGACCATCACGAGCCGGGAGATCCAGACCGCGGTGCGCCTGCTGCTGCCCGGAGAGCTGGCCAAGCACGCGGTGTCCGAGGGTACAAAAGCCGTCACCAAGTACACCAGCTCCAAGTAGGCGTGCGTCGTGGGCCACAGCGAGCAACGACAAATCAACGGCTCTTCTCAGAGCCACCCAAATTGTCTGCGTCGGCATAGGGGTTGTGCTGAGAGATTCGGCTCCGAATCCATCCTCTTCTCTCTGTTGAACACCGCTAGCAGGAGCGTTGGTGTGCCGCGCTCGACGTGTGTGCTCGGGGAGGTTGAACAGGTAAATTAGAGAAGACCGAGTGCGCGGAGAAAAGTGCCACAAGTACGGTAATGGAGGGAAAACAAAACCAGGAGCGTGGTAATTAAAAAAAAAAAAAAAAAACAGGGGGAAGGTGGCCGCTTCTCTCAAAAAAAGGTAACATGAACTCGAGTGTGTTCAGCTCTTGGGAAATGATAGAATAGGAAACTCGCGTCAGCGCTTGCCCGAGCAACTCCGACATGTCGGGCCAAATATGAAGGGGTATACACGGTATGCAGTGCATGCGGAGAGAAGGAAACTGCCGAACACTTGATAATGCTATGTAAAGGGCTTCACCTTATAGTTTAGAATGATGGCGCAGAGTTTTTCAAAAGCACCGGGGTTTAGAGACGGGGGAGGGCAAAATAGACTTTAGGCGGGTAGAATTAACTAGAAGGTGGTTATCTTATTGGTGGCTAAAGTCAAGGCAAGAGTGAAAACTAAACCATTCACTGCAAAGCACCGCGGTCCTATACTTCACTATTTAAAGAGAGAAAAAAAACAAGATAAATGTAGCTGTTTGTTAGGTCAGCATTATGGCTAGGTGGTGATAGCTGCCGCCCGATGTGAAGGGTACAGCCACATTCATCAGACAGCGCAGAGTTCCTTCTCTGCCACGCCATTCATTTGTTTACGAAATTGGGGCATTTATTTCTTGAGAGCGCAGGGCAGGCCCGTTTCGAGACTGTAGGAGGAGTGAATGTAGCTTAAAGTGCGTGGCGCGGTGAAAAATGTGCGGAAGCATTGATGCAAGAAAAGATAGGGGAGAAATATATAGACGCATGTGACAATAGCTGTAGAAGCAGAAAAGCGTGGCGGCGGACTGCATGCTAATTATTGTCCGAAAGCAAAGTATCGACAGCCCGAGTGAAGGAAAAAACAAAACTGTGCGTACGCATGACAGGGGTACCACGCAGGTGATTTATATAGTGCACAAAGAAGTACGAAATCCAGTAAAGAAAGGCGGTCGACACGAGGTATGGGCATTTCCCGTTTTCGCACCGAGTGCTCCGTTTGCGCGTCGCCGAAAGAAACATAGCCAGGCCGGCCAGCAAACGACACTGCTCGGCTTGACGTTTACATAATCACACGGTGTAGCGGAACACTGTGTTCTCTTCGAAAGAACAAATGCGCCTGTGCTAGGCACAAATGAGTGGTACGTTCCATTCGGAATGTGGTGGGAAACTTACCTTAAATGAATGAGCGGACGCACCGTTTATTTCCGCTTTGTTTTAGATTACTGACTATGTTCGGCGGGTCGACAGTGCATTTGTATGAAGCTTTCAAGCGCGATCATTTTGTAATTTCGCATCGTGCGTCCCTGCCACAAGTTCGGGGAAGGAATACTTTCAATATGGGAACCCTCATGATTGTGAAAGATGAAACTGCGACTACTTAAACACACTTGCACCACAGAAATGGCACGCGCAGTTTGGTATTGGGGCACGTGAGAAGGGAATACAATAGATGGGCATTGGCGCGCATCTTTTTTTCTTATTGATATGATATGTAAGGAGATGTCGGCGCACCATTATGGCGCCGGCTACTCCTTGGCCGTTGAGTTAAACTTGAACACGTATCTTGAAGCAAAACGTACAAAGCAGTGCATGGAAAGTAGAAAACTCGGGCAGAGATATGCAAAGACACACTTACACTTATACGCACATATCAGAACACAATGGTAAGTAAATGTTCGAAAGTCAATGAATGAAGTCTCTGATATAATGTCCCTCGATAATATTCGGTCCACCAGCACAAAACAGTAGAGCACACGTCTGGTCCGTATAAAGATGCATTCGCTCGTGTGTACATAATTGTCGACACGTCATTCATTTCACAACACACACATGATGAGAGTCACGTGATACTGTACATAATAAGTACATTTGTTACAAATGAAAGTTCGTTATTTCTTAATACTTATCAGCAATCCCGCTGTCTTGTAAAGAACGTGTTGATGCTTTTAAAGCGTGCGACTGTAAAACTCGAGTAGGCCACGGACCCAGAAGTTTCTTCATGTTAAACGGTCTGCGGTCTAATGCCAACTGTTCGGACTTAAGACGGCGTCTCGTGATGTGGACAGTCTACGAGAAGGTGACATACGTCTTCATCTATCAATCCGCATTCGCATTCGGGACTTTCAGCTCTGCCGTGTCTGTGCAAAGAAAAAAAAAAAAACAAATGTTTTTGTGTATGCCGTGCCTAGCCTCAATCGGTCAATTAGAGTTTCCGATATTCTATCTAATGCCAGCGTAATTTTTAATTCAATAAATGGATCGATGTGGTATAAATCGCACCTCTTTGTACTTTGGTCAAACCAAGCAGTTTTGCTCATTCTGAAAGTTGTATTCTTTATAATACTACGCAATTCACTTTTTTCGAAATATTGGTTGCCACGATGTGTAGACCTACTTTGTGTGCTCTGGACGGCTCTGGAAGGCCAACTGCAAATCTTCTTTGCACAGCTGATGCCGTCCGGATAGTCGTTGATAGATTACTTAACAGGTTGTCAGCCTCCGAAGGTATTATGTAAGCGAAAGTACGCATGCGTAAAACATGCAGCGAACGAACACTCTTCCAACGCTGTAAAGAAGAAAGAATGCATAAAGGGTGGTGCATTTTACGCTCCAATCTCGTCCTATGTAAGGCGCTTTAGAGTTAGGGCTGTTTTGCCTGTAATTGCGTGACCCTTGCAGGGTTCCTCACAGTGCAACCGTGCACTTGAAACGGGCAGGTGTTGAACCACCCCGCAAGGAGATGGGGAAACTTCGCTGCGACCGGACCGCTTGACAGTCCGTGTTTACGGGAGGAGAGGCGCGCCCGAGAGGAGGTGCGCTCTCACTCTCTGCCGTCCCCGTGAATGCTGAAATGAGCGCGGTCGCGTTGCGTGGCTTCGGTGAAACTGCCGTATCGCGATATGTAGTGGAGCTGCCACAGTAAAATTTGAGACACGCGTAGCCAGCCAAAGGTGCTGTTACTTTGCCGAATTTCACGTGCCGGCGTCCACAACAACGCGAGCACGCTTTGTTTAGAAATTTCCGGCCATGAGGCCGTGCCCGGACCGCGTGTGTTAGTCCCTTGGTTTGGCGACAAGGATGGCGTCAAAGTGACGCCGTGAAACGGGTTTCGTGCGTGCAAATGAGGCATTGATGTGATTAGAGAGAAAGCGAGAACATAGAAAAGAAAAAAAAAAAAGAGGGGGGGGGGCACACGCCGGGGACGAGTAGTCGCAAAGTGTTAAGTGTGCAGTTTATTTACGTGCGGCACACAGGTGAGCTGTTGCAGCTGTGAGTTTTGACAAATATTGCGTGTGTCATGTTCAGTGGACACGATGAAACGTTTTTTAGCGAACGCGTTGTATCCGCTGGGCTTGTACGTACGCGTACATGAATTGTCGCTTACTCGGTTTGATGTCTCCTTGCCGCTGGGGCAGCTGATACGACTGATACGCCATTTTGCAGCAGTGAAGGGTGCGTGAATGAATGGGCAAGAAACTTAGCAACAGTAACGAGAAAAGAATTAAAAACAAACAAACAAACGAAAGCATGTTTGCCGT
>NW_027465689.1:0-18299 GCF_043290135.1 Rhipicephalus microplus | reverse complement strand
ATGACATGAATAATGCGGAAATCTCGTCGTGTACGACGGGAAACCCCTTTCCTCCAGACACGCGTGGCACACACCCTTATGCCTCGGGCCGCGTCATACGGCGAGGACAGAGATTGGTCATTCATATGCGAGAACGTTAAGAAAAACAGATATTGGCAGCGTTGATCCAACTAATGCGAAGAATATATGTTATGGTGTCCCAGCAGAAAACAAACACAAAGATTCAGCGTGGATATCAGGTATTTTTTCACGGAGCCACGCCAGGTCTCGGAACTGCTAAGAATCTATCCAGGCGTATTGTCGGCGAAACGTCAATTGTGGTTTCAGTGCGTTCACACCTTAATTTTATAAATATTACATTACACACGTACTCCAATAATACAGGCGTCATGTCGGGTTAGCGGCAAATTGTAGTTGAGTGCCCTTCACTGAAGTTGGTCTACGTAGCACTGTGCAGGGCTACCATTCTACCAAGCACAAGCGCTGCATTTTTATGGTACGAAGCAGTCCTGCCTTCAAAAAAAAAAAACACCTATAAAAGAGGATAAATATAACACCACACACAAATCTTGTGTGCGTGTTTTTTGAAGGCTGGGTTTTCGATTACAAGCTATGTGCCAATAGGCCGAACACCAGACTCGTCTCCTACATTTCAGCTTATTGCTTCTCATGTTGGCAATACCATGTTGCTCTTGGCACTGCTACGCAACTGTAAACTGGCTACATAAAGCATATGCTGCTGCTCAACATACATGTCGGCGCGTGTAATATACGTACATTTGTTTAGCCTCCTTTTTGTAACGTCTTGTTCAAAAACAAAAAAACAAAAATTACACCCGCAGTCGCCTTCCCTCCACGTTCTTCACATAACATCGCTTTCCACGGCACGTGAGATCTGCCGAACTTTTCTAATGGGGAGAGAGGTGCCCCCAACTTTGAGCTCGGTTGTTATGGTATACTTATCTCGCGAAGAAGACCCCACTGTTTTTACACTGTGTTCTGTAGTTATCTCCTCCCTCTTCCCCCTTACACGATGCCGTGCAGTGCAGGCTTATCTTAGGACTGCAGCAAAAAGTTCACAAATCACAAACATCTTTCTATATTTGTCATTTTTTACAGACATTTGCACGATAGCACTACGCTTCTCGGACGTTTGTGTCAAAACTCGCTCCTACTTTTAAGAAAACTGGATGCACCGCTGATCGTGAATGAAAAGTGTGTTCTTTATGTAATTTGCCCCATCATTCCTGCGTAGTACGAGAACTCAACCACGCCGAGTCAACTTTACTTTGCAGGGTAAAAAAAGAGATTTGCCTGCACTCCTGTATGGGTGTTCAATGGAAGGAGGTCCTACAGTTAGAGAAAAGATTGAGTATAAAAGGGCGTTTGTTTTTATCCCACAACAGTGATCACCACCTGTCTTGCGTTCCATTTCTTGCACTATCACTGCGCTCCCGGCACTTTCAGGCCCCGAACGAAATGCGCGTCATCAGCGTGGCATATCTTTCTTGATAGAAACGTGGCCAGCACCAAGTTTTCAAGAACGAAAGCGCAAGAAAGCCGGATGATGATTATAGTTGGGAAACAAAAAGAGACCCTTTTCACTCGATTTTTTTTTTACAGTGTAGCTTTCATTATTGCACGAAATGTAAGGAAGTCGGAAGACGTGAAAGTGGTTATAAGATGGAAAAGAAGGAGAAAAAGTGAGCCCCCGTAACTGTCTGCATTAGTTGGGTGCGACACCTCAACAGTAGCTCACAGGGGATGGGGGTGAGGAAGGATTAAAAGGATAGGATTAAAGGTATATATATAGAGGTGCGCTGAGCCAGCGAGCGAGGACATATCGAGGGGATAGGAAAGATAGGAAAGATGGAAACACGGTCACAGGAGTCCGAAGACGGGGCACCACTTTCGAGAGCTCTTGTCAGCGTCAGTAGATAGCGTAGGGCAAGTCCAGTAGGTCAGAGCTACGCTGTCGTCGGAGGTCGGCGTCAGGAGATGACGTAAGGACCAGCCCAGTCCGGCCAGAGCTACGCTGACGTCGGAGATCGCGAGGGCACAACCGGGTCGGAACAGAATCCAGCGAGCGAGTCCGGAAGCCAGACATATACCTTACTTTGTATAGAACTTCAAGCGTTTTTGCAATTAAGGAGCAAAACTCATGAACAAATTGAAAAAAGAGGGTTTGCATGATTGCCCTGCACAGACCATGTTGCCACAAGGGTGCGCGGACGGTTCATCATGGAAATGTCCGTTATTATTTTAACTTAGTTTAGTCACATTTGGTGAGCATATTATTCGAGATAGAGGCTTCCGGTGCTGCAGCTGCCGGCCAGATATGCCAGGCCATAGCCACCTCAAGCAACATCACCACTATCAGCAATATCCACGAAATCATGAGATCAGCCAGACTGTTTCTTTCCCCACTATAATTTTGAGCCTAAGGCTAACCGGAACTGACATTGGCATGATAAGTTGAAAGATGGTGTGACAAAAAGGAAAAAAAATGGCAAAATTGGAGGATATGGTTGTGAATTTGAAATTTTTAGGCACACTTTCTAATTATCTAAACAATCAGTGTTGTCAGGACTTGTGTGCACAGTAGAAAACGCTACGCAATGGTGGAGGTCACATTAATGAAATATCTTCTGAGGGACTAATACTGAGAACGTAAAATATAAAGAGAAGAGAAGACAACAAGGTGCTTAAAAGGCTCTCACTCATATTTGTTCGCCCGCATGCAATGACCACAATTTATTATTCACCAGCACATATAGTGACGGTACATTTTATTTCGTGTGTTCTGATATTGCACGCTCGATCTCAGTGGTGAAGGTTGAGGGTGTTGTCATCTTCGTCACAATTATGACACTGTCTTCTTGTTTACAATTGAAACTATAGCTGAAGTGTGGCTCGTATTTTTTATTCTGCTGTTGCATGAATTATGTAGCACGTTTTACTAATTAAAATTGTTGTGAGGGAGTCCTGCGTGGACGTAATTTCCTCTTCATCCCGCGTTTGTTGATATCGAGCTCATGAGTCTTGCGCATAACAAGTCAGTTAGTGCTATTAGTAGGCGCCAGCTGCTCATGATAGCACACATGTCAGTGCAGGAGAATGAAATGAGCTCTCAGAACAGGAGTTTTTTTTTTAAATTAACAAAAGCAGGACGCATCTTACTGAATGAATAATTTTGCTTACACACCAATTCAGGTCTAACTGGTTAGCAATAAAACAGTTTCGCGCTCCATCTAGAAAAAATGCAAGCTTCTTCAGCGGGTGAAGAAAGAAAGAAGTGTCAACATAACTGGCTGGCTGCGTGGTTGACGATATTTTCTTTCGCGAGAAGAAGAGGTAAAGAAAGGCCACTTGTTCTTGCGTTATATAATTAATTTGACTCCACTCTGCTTGCTAACGGTCCTTTCAGTCTTCGTACTCCGACGTGGGAGATTGTTACTTAATGGTGCATCGTGTTGCAAATGATTTATTCACGCCGTCGTCGGGGCGTGAAAGAGCGTGACATTCCCAGAGGCAGCACTGGGGACGTGCGTCTCGCCTCTTTGCACGCGCGACGAATGCAAATGAGTGGTGGAAGAAGGATGGATGCGAGTGGGGAGATAAACAGGGGTTATTTACGCACGGCTACTTTAAGCGCACCTAGGCATAACAGCTTTCCCCTGCTTTCTTTTTTTTTAATCTTTAGTCCCATTAACTACATTTCATGCCATGAAGCTCGCATTAAGGCTTCAGTTTATTGCGTCAGTAAGATAGCAGTTTCTTTTCCCACCTGGATAGCTTTGATTGTTCAGTTTCTGCTCTTTTGAACTCGATCAATTTTTTCAGTGACAAGTAAGCCATTGTTTAAAGACACTTGGCAACTATGCTTGCAAAATGTCGGTACTTTTAAGGGAGTACTGCTGGCTAACCACATTCGAAATGCGGCCATACACCAGAAAAATAAAATTTTCCAAAGGCTTGAAAACAAGCCATACGCAGCTTACTGACCCTGTCGTATAATAGATGCGTTAGTGTACCTTTAATTGAGAGATTAAATTACCTGTTAACAACAGTCGTTTGTTAATTGAAGCGTGTAATTATTAAGAAAAACAATTAAACATGAGGGACGCTTGAGCTTTGTCTTCAATACAATGCGATAGCTTAGTTTGGCCCCGTTTCCATCCTCATCTCTATCGATAGCCTAGCTTCACTTTTTGAAGGATAATGTGTGGCTAAGAAAGGAACGGGGTGACATTCACAAGAGTAATAGAAGGAAAAATATATGCGGTAAAGCGAAACCAGGTGACTTTGTTTATATATTGTTATATCCATAAAAACTTCAGTAATATTTGAGCTTACCAGTGCTAGAAATAAACTTATAATGTACCAAAAGTATATGCTCACGGCTGTGCGTTTTGGGTATGCTAGTAAAGGTACCATAAATAAAAAGAAGCCTCAAAAGCAGCATATTGTGCTGAAGTTCTCATTTATCGAACGTTTTCTTCACTGAATACAACCACATTTTTTTTTCTATTTGCTTATGATACTAAAAAGCAAGATCATTGCATTCCAAGTAAGATTATTGTCGTAATAGCCATAATGAATTATCCAGATTAAAAAGATAGTTCCACAGAAGCCGAATACCAAAGACTGAATCAAACTGCCCGATATCTATGAGCTTATCTTCGAGCTTTGGACTTATATTTTATTTTTTATTTGTTTCACTATCACTTCGTAACCAATGTTCCCTCATTTTCCTGATATTTCAGAAATGTCAACTATCTCACGCGGAACTACCACTTTCATGAATTAACGCAATCCCATTTGACCATACTTTTCACGGTGCAAGTTCTGCCACACAAAGAATCGTTGCACAGCGAAGCACGCTTTACAGAGCATCTACTCAATGATTTGCGAGTTTCCCGGATATGAAATGAGCTGGTGCTCTCTCGAGGATGACAAGAAATGGAATTGAAAAATTTTATTTTTGTCCTGCAGAATGCGCTTAGCACGTAGCGAGCGTTTCCCACATAGGAACTGACTGGGAGTACCTGGCGGCTGCTTCGTGGGCCAGCTGGACGGCCCCTTGCTAGTCGGCGATAAGTGAGCTTCTGAGGAACCTCTCCCACTTGTTAAGGTAGACTCGGGAGGAGTGTTTCTACACTCCCAGAGCATGTGTGCGAGTGTCGCCATGTGCCCACACGAGGGGCACGTGTCGCTGGGGTACTCATTCGGATAGTAAACGTGAAGCTTAGCAAGGTTTGGGTGCGTGTGTGTTTGTAGTAAGCGTAGGGTTAGCGCCTATGGTTTCGGGATTTGTTTATTTATTTGATTTACAAACACAGAAACATCAAGACAAATAGGAAAGAGGGAGACAGAAAGCTGGCAACTGCCACCTGGAGGGGGTGAAAAAATGCAGCTTTCAAGCTAGAAGTGCTTTGTGATGTCTTTGTATATAATACGATATAAATAACAACAGAAATAAAAAATAATCCAGAAAAATTAAGCACCAGGTTAAGATTAGGAAGTGAAGTGTAGAAAAGACTGCAGCAGTAGATTTCAGTGACCACACGCAGGATTGATCGAGGAAGCTGCTTTGCAAATGTGTCATGTTTTAAATAAAGCACACTAAGGCTAAATATACTTCTGGCAGAATTTAGATAATGCAGTGAATTCGTTGTCAACGTTAATACAATAAATATAGATACTGCCTTCACATTATTCCATTGCAAGAAATCTGCTGGTTTGGTGTCAAAGGTGACAGCCAGAGCTTCATTAATAGGTAAATTGCTATTGATGAGCAGTAATAGCGTTCATCCCATCTGAAATCAATGTCACGTAATAAAGCATAACCACCGGGCAGATCGTTAACGCAGTTGAACCGCAGGTGAACTCCGTACAGAAAAGAGCAATGCAGTAAATGCCTACGTGCTAGACACTTAAGTCCGGAAGCACCTGACCTTTACTTCCATCCCGAAAGCCGAGACATATAAGTGCAGTTTCATACAGCAAAGCATCGTCACGGCCTTGTGACAATATCATTCGTTTGAGCTCGTGTGAGCCTTCGCGCAGAAAAAACTGAATTCAGGCCCATGATTTTATGGCTAGCCCGAGTTGTCGATAACGAACTATTCAATTGTTACGGCATGCTGCGGTCACTTTTACTGTTTTGGATACGGTATAACAAGCCACTTGAAAGCAGGTTTTCATTCAACCCATCATCAGGAAGCACGAAACTCTAAAAACGGTGTGTCTAATAGCATTTGTGCAACTGTATTTATTTTTGGTGTCCCTATCTTGTTCTCTGTTTGGATTTAAACACGTTATTTGTCTTGTTTATGCTTGACAGTTTCTTCACCTTGAATTTTAAGAGCACAATTCTAAAAATACTTAGTAGTGTGTCCCCACTAGTAAACTTTTCTCTTGTCGCAAAGCGCCCGCATCTTAGTAAAAAAGAAATCTTTTAAAAATACAAATTCTTCAACTATAAGTTCTAGGAATCACAATAGCGTTTTTTGAATGTTATGTAGAGCATGCTGGTATTAACTCTTTCAGCTTATCTACTTGTGTTCCTTTTTCTGTCACTGAAATTAACCAGTTTTCTTTTTCTAATTGATTCAAGGGCACCAACGTTCAATTTTTGGAAAAAAGGATAGCAGCCATGGGAAACTGTAGATTCCAATGGTGTCACTCTGTCCACAGCGGAGTGATTCAAAACATGCGGGACCTTAGGAACAGCGGCAAACGGCGTTCATTTGACACGCAATACTCACGGGTGCCGCGGCGGCGTTGGCGGCCATGGCGCAGTGCCTGGCTCGCATGGGGTCCGGGGGCGCGGCTCGGTACGTGGGCGAGTATCGTCCCGAGAAGCAGGAGCCGGCCGCCGCCGATCCCAGGTGCGGCGGCAGCGGCATCGAGGCCGGCTGCTTGCCGCCGTTCATGATGGCTGCCATGCAGTCCCAGTTGAGCGACGAGCCGCCCTCGTGCTTCGTCGTGGCGGCCGTGCTCACACACCGCGCACCGCAGAAACCTCGCCGCCTCTCCGGCGCCGATCACTTCAGTCGACATCCGCCACTACCCGCCTCATAACTCGCGCCGCTTGCGCGGCATCGTTCGCCGCCTTCGCAGCCAAAGTCGAGCCCCCTCGGGCGCACGTTCTGATACACGGCTGGTCTTTGCCGCCCGTACTGGGCGGAGGGCAAGCGGCTACTACTGGTCTCCTGCAAAGGAGAGCTCACGACGATGGCCTGTTTCACGTGAATTTCACAATATTCGTAGAAGTTCCGCTGCCTATGAAGAGATTCAAGCGCGAAGAACCGGCGAGCTTTCCTTGTTTCTCGTCCTGTTCCTTCAACGTAGTTTCGTAACCCCTTTACCCTTTCTTTCCGCTCTCCATTCGTCTCACTGGTATCGCTTCATTGATGAATGTCGTGGTCTCTGTACAGCACGCATTGGAGAAACATGGTTAATGTCGCACGCGCGCACGATTCACAGGGTGGCGCTTCAGCTGTGCCTCGAAACGGGAAGGAAGGGGAAAAGCCGAGCGCCGTACCAGCGACGGTACTGAGCGTCGTCAACGCCGAGCTGCGCCGCGCGACGGTGGAGCCCCACAACAGCACCCGACGACGGAGGCGCCCTGGGTTCTTGTGGAGTTGGCAACTCAGAGGCACCGCCTTTTTTCGCGATCGGCGCGGGACGACCCGACGTCTTCGCGGCGGCCTTTCCTCCGCGAGCGCCACGCCAGTCCCAGCCTTTTCTCTTTTTTTTTTCTTTCTCGAAAGCAGCAGTGGCAGAGAGCGCACGGTTTCCACCATGGCAGCTGTCGGAGGAACCTCCTCTCCCCCTCTCTGCCCCCGATGCTTCCCTTCTTCCCGCCACTCTTGCTTTTTTTCGGGATCTACGGGAAGGGGAATCCAGCTCACTCTTCTTTGCCCTCTGGTGAGAGGGAAAGGAAACGCAGGCACGTCGCGTCGCTTGGCGGCGCTGCGGGGGAAAGCACGAAGTGCGCGCGGGCTGGGCGTGAACCCGAGCTAGCGCCTTGCCTCTCTGCGCGTGCGCAGATCACGCGCACGTGACGTCACGTTCGAGTGGATGCAGAGGAGGAAGGCAAGAGGAGTAGGATCCATGGGACATGCTTGCGCGATGAACAGTCGCCGTGCGCCCGTAGCTGCGAACTAACCGCGGCTGTTGAGCGCGCGCAGCATGCGAGCCTGAGCATCATGCTGGCTGGACGCGGTGTCGAACGAAGACCCGTGTTAGCGTAAATGATGCTTTCGCAATAAAAAAAAACGCCAAGCCTGCGTGGAGCGCACAGCGAAAACAGTCACAGCGAACGAACAGTGAAAGCAGCAACAGCGACCTTTCAGAGCCTTCCTGAAACACTATTAGGCTAACTGCTACAAGCATGCTTGCAGGGTACCCACTACGCCATAAATCATCATAATTTTTGAGGGCGAAGCTCCCTATGCAGTGGGTCGTGCGTCCGCGATGTATGTAGTAGTAGTAGTAATAGTAGTAGTAGGTAGCCACCTCCGTGGCCGGTCTAGAGGAGCGGCACGCGCGCACCATTTTCAATTGAGGAGGAAACCCGCTCAAGAAAAAGATAGTTGTTTCCAATGAAATAACTTACAGAGACGAATATTGGTGATTTATTCTCTAATAAGATTTGCCTTGATTTTTATGCCTATTGAAAACACTAGTATCAGAAGGACGCACTTTGAGCACTATCTGACCAGAAAGGGTTGCCACGTTAAACTCGCTGGGCGTAACCTCCTTGGTTTTAGCAAGGTTTGGCGAGTGTTGGGCCGCAGTTCCATGAATATAGTGAATATAGCCATGAACTAGAGGTGGTGAAAGGTGGGAAGTAGGCTGAAAACGCAGGATTTAAGGAAGTGCGTGAGTGCCACCTCTCGTTTAGTCCTTGAATTGTCCACTGGATGGCGGTACTTGTAGATGCAGAATATATGATGAAAAGATGTGAGATGGAGGTACTTGGAATGTTCACTAGATGGACGGACGGACAGACAAATGCACGAATGGACGCACAGTTGGATGGACGGACGGACGGATGGACGCACAGATGGACGCACAGGCGGAGCGAAGCAAGAACGAACGGACGGAAGGACGCTTCGCCCCACTCATCATCATGCACTCCGTGGATAAGCTGTTATTTTTTGTGTAGTAGGGAGGCACTCACTATTCCATCATTCGTCATTGTTCGGAGAAGCGTGGTACCCGCTACACACTCGCAAGGAATTTTGTGCATATTTTATGCTGCGGCTGACTAAGATGGAGAAACATTCCTTGCGCTATTTTAATCAGGTTGTATCATTAGATGACCCACTTTACGCAATTCGCATTGTGTGACGCCTTGCTGTTCCTTTATTGTTCTAAAGCGCTTTATGACACACATTCATTTGATTCCTTTGCCGACATGAAGCCTACCTAGGATCAGTTTGCAAAGGAGTTCCAAACGCCGGCGTAGCTCAGTTGTAGAATACTGGGCTAGTACGCAGGGATCCGGATCCGAATCCCATTTTGCCTTTGTACTCTTTTATTTACTTAGTTTTTTTTTCACTTTTGCGCGATTGTGGTTACTGACACTGGCGGCGGTAGAAAGCAACGGCGCGCGCGACCCTTGTGATCTCACAAGTCTTCGCTGTAAAATACTAACGACTTGGGTTTCGCACCTCAAAACTACGATTTGATTACAAAGGACACTGTGGTGGAGAGCTCCAGCAATTTCGGTCATCCGGTGTACTGCAAACTGCACTGACACCTCACAATACATAGGCCTCTAACAATTCGCCTCCATCAAGATGCGTCCGCCACTGCCGGGTTCGAACCCGCGACTTTCAAGTCAACAGTCGAGCGTCATAGCCACTGCACCACCGAGGCTTTACCATTTCCTGAACATAGAACGGCAAGTATTTGTCTAAAAGATATCGCTCCTCTTTTGTAGGCATATGCAGCGAAATCATTGTTCAACGAACATTAGGCGAACTGCTTTTGCAGTTCCATTGACTTCATGCAGAGTTCAGACAGAGTACGTACACAAATAAAGCACCTAAGAAGCAAGATAAATATTTTCTGTGTGCTGCGGAGAGAACAGTGATAACGCGTGTATAAAAGATTCCCTTTCAAAAGTACAATATACGCCCCGCCGCGGTGGTCTAGTGGCTGAGGTACTCGGCTGCTGACCCGCAGGTCGCGGGATCGAATCCCGCCTGCGGCGGCTGCATTTCCGATAGAGGCGGAAATGTTGTAGGCCCGTGTGCTCAGATTTGAGTGCACGTTAAAGAACCCCAGGTGGTCGAAATTTCCGGAGTTTTCCACTACTTCGTCTCTCATTATCATAAGGTGGTTTTGGGACGTTAAACACCACATATCTATCAATCTATTAAAAGTACAATATGCACTTACGCAGCACCTATTTAGCTATACGTGAGCATAAAAAAGTAAAAATAATAGCCCTAAATATCAAAATGCAATGAGCAAGAAAGTGACACTACTACGAAACACGGCGTGGTGGAGGGTGCATGATTCTCTTTAGCCATCTTAGTATTTTCAAGTGCACCTAAGGCTACGTACCACACGAACACTCTTGCATTTCGCCGTCATCGAAATGCGTCAGCGGTGGCTGAAAATCGAACCCTCCACATGCTGCTCAGTGACGCGGTGCCATAGAACCTGAACCAGTGCAGTAAATCTATAGTAAATTTCAGGGTCGTGAGAAATAAAATTCAAGACGAACTTTTGGGTTTTATTTTTCAAGCTAAACAGCAGGAACTTGTCATGAGAGTAATGGAAGTTGCCTGGATAAAAGGTGCGTTTCATCACCCAATCTAATGGTTATACATTAAATATAATCTTTATTTCCACCTTTTATACACAGATAAAGAACAACATAAGAAAATTCTAGCAGTAGGTGGCCCGACCGTTCTCACTACCATGTAATGATTAGCTTGTGCACAAAAGAAATGAAGGACGGTCAATAAACAAATAAAATCATGTGCTCTGTTGAAATAAATCTCAAATACAGCCCTAAAGAAGAAAAGAAAGAAATCATGACACCAGGGTAAGTTCAATCAGTTTTATTCTGCTGTCATATTCTGCATTTAAGTTTGGCAGTTCAACAAATTAGAAAAATTATAAATTATTACATTAACCATTGTTTAGCAGCGATGGCAACGAATAACACAAATGTTCGATGCCGATAATCGAAATGGCTGGGAGAAATTTTTAATGTTCACTATAACTCGTAGTTACCCTTAATGACCAGTGGTTAATCTGCCCACGCGCTACATGCCCGGCGCATGTTCATTTCCTTTTCTTGATTTTAATTATTCGATCTTTAACCCCAGTTTGTTGCTTAATCCACTCTGCTATCTTCTTGTCTCTCAAGGTTACATTTTTCCTTTCGATTGCTCTTTGAGTCGTCCTGAATAGTATAACAGTGCTCATTCACCCAAAAGTTCTAGAGTGTAAGATATAATGTATTTTATGTCTGACATCAAACACGACACTCATGATTATCTTTCTTCTTAACTTTACTATTTTATTTTTATTTATTGATACTGCAAGCCAATATGCTGGCCCATACAGGAGGGAAACACAATGACAAAGTACTCACAAGAGGCTGACAATGTGAGAAAAAAAAACTGTACGTAAAAAGGATACAACCTATGCTATAAGACATCAAAAAACGCCTAAAACTACAAGCTATCAAAGAACGAAATGCTTGCTTTGCAGAACAATTGACAAAAGTGAGAAACTGTGCGAAAAAACTCTTCGGACAATAGCAGGGCACTGCAAACAGAATAACAGAAATGCAAGGAAAGTTCGAAATAACGCTCAATTTTATACGGAATATTTAGAAATGCTTTCGTGAAACATGTTGCCGTACTGTACTTTGCGTACACTGTACGCATTATGAAACAAAAGGCTCGTGTGACAAACTCGGCAAATCTGTTTTGCTGTCTTGTGAACAAAAAGAGGTACTAGTAATCAATCGTCCATGTGAGTGACGATGTTAAATTTTGCGAATGATATTGTCAAGCTCATCTAATTAACAATAGCTACAGGTTTGCTTTGGCTGCACACAAGTCGAGGATTATGATGTGATGAATTGCTGGGGCAGTTCGGTTTCGCAAGCTTCATACGTGTGTCCCGAGCGATGATGCTATCAGATTTTACGTATTTGATGGTGGAAAACAAGCGCCCATGCAACTTCCCAAATGTAGTTTTTTCAAGCTAATGGATGCCTGTCTCTTTTTTTTGTAGGGGTGGGAGAAAGAAAGAAGGTTTGCGTAGCGCATGTTGTTTTTAGTCGCGAACTGATTATGTATTATGAACTAGTGACCTCATAGAGGAGCGTCAATGCTAAATATTTTAGAATGCGCGAGAAGTGACAGAAGCTTGCTGACACATTGTTTTATATTCCGTAAAATTAGAATGATTCATCACCACTAGCCTACTAGATCGAATGAATTGTTTCAGTCCTCTACGCCATCTTCTCGTGTGAAGGGGGGCAATTAAGCCACATATCTTGTTTTCGCTCTTTTTGAACATTACACAAATATGTTTATTGATACAGTGACGTCTCAGTCAACAACATAGCGTATGATTCCGGTGAGGTCTATATCCAGTAAATATTTCGAGGCAGTCGGCAGTAAGAGGTCCAGAAACAGATGCGCAAACCTAACGTAGGGAACGCAGAAAAACACACGCACGAACGCGCATAGAATGTTCGTCTACATTCGAAAGGAGGGCAACGTTGACACTGTGTGGGCTGACAGTGGGATGCACGTGTGCGGCACGTGTTGGCGGCACGTGCATAAATTTTGGTGGGGAGGCCTCATTCATGAGATATAAATGGCAGCCACTCAAACAGAGTGTGTTACTGGAAGAAACCGTTTTGTCAGCATTCGTTTTGTGTTGTACAGAAATAGAAAACGTCTTTGCAAGAATTGGTGATCGAAATGTGCAATATTTGTAGTTCTACAGATAAGTGTTTAATGTCCCAGCATAATTTCACTACAAACATTTGTCCTATAATCATCATTTCATGTCCTACACACAGATACACAGGATGGTTTTTAGTTTATTACGTGAGTAACCTGTGTACCGAATAACGTGAGGCGAAGCATTCGGTGCGATCACAAAGCGGTATAAATATATGAAACGGGAAATAATACTATGGCTTGAGGCAGCAAGCTGCGCGTTAACAATGTGTTTGCGGTGTTCGTGCGCAAAAACAAAAAATAAAACAACGCTGCCTTTAAAAAACTACACACGCTATCGCTTTCAAATCGTCTTGAGTGTATAAAAGATTCAGGTATTTTTTCTTTCGAATACATTTTGTGGAGATGTTATTACTGCCAAGCTCATTTCTTGCATCAGGAAGACACTCATCTCTTTAAAGTGACGACGGACCCATGAATACGGCCCCGCATATTAAAAGAAGCAAAAGCAACTACATCTTTATAGAAAGAAGTAAACAAACAAACAAGTCAATCAGAAAAGCGAACTAAAGTATGCGAGCTTTTGCTGCAATGAAGTCTTCCCGTGTATTTCGTGAAGACTGGTATGGCGGCATCGCAAGAAAATGGATATAGTGACATCAGGATAATGAAGAGTGGAGTTCTATAATTCAGTTGGCGTTGTGGCCCCCTTAGATCCTGTGGCATTTTCACTCACACCTGAACTCGGGGTGACTAAATTCATGCGCAATGTCAGGCGGGCCTCTACATTAGCAGTGCTCACCCTCCATCAACGTATTATGGGCGTTAAATCAAAGTAGTGTAGCCTCGCCCGCATTTCGAGTGTGAGAATAATATCGACGGAATGCTGAAAGCTCTTTTTCGACAAAGCTTCGAAGTAAGGTCGAAACTGCATTCACGTGCACCGCGTCAAACTCGTTTTGTCCAAGTGAAACAAAATATTTCCTGGTGAACGGGTGGCGCACGCAGGAGTACTCTCCTCGCAGCAAGGGACGATTGTCCCGTTGTAATGAGGGCAAACAACGACGCTCAGAAAGCAAGGCGCCGCGGAAAGAAAGAGGCAATCACCAGCGGGTCCTTCTGCCAGGAAGAGCTATCAACCCAAGCACGCACGCGACATGCTTCGAACCCTCGCCCACGGTGCCGGACGGAGCGACTTCCTCATCGTCGTTGTCGTTGGTCGCGCGTTCTCTGGAGTCACATCCATTCATCGTGACTGGCGCGGTGGCAGGGATGAGTAAAGAAGAAATTCTCCGGGGAGAACATTTGGACCGCGCCGCACCCGGGGTTCAAGTGGATTGTGTGCGCTGGGACGCCAGGGAGCAGCGAGGGACGGGAAGTTCCTACCTTTCTTTATTTTTCGGGAGCAACAGCAGCAGCTGACACGTAGGACACGTTAGAGGGTCATTTGAGGCGCGCGCCCCTCCGCTAATTGCGTGCTTGCCCGGTGCACTTTGCCGATTGCCTTTTGTAAGTCAGGACTCGGAGGACGCCGTCCCACAACCGCGGACGCCCGATCCACGCCTTCTCCCCGCCTCCGCCCCTCTTTCCCGCTGCGACCGCTTTGTTCCGTGAGCAGCGGTCTCCTCTTCTGCCGTGGGGAGCAGAACGGCAACTCGTGAGGGTGTGGGGAAAGGGAAGGGGGGTAAATGGGGGGACAGGAAGAGAGAGATGGGTGGCGCAGACTCATCGAGGTGCTCGTCCCGCCGGGAGAGCACCTGGTTCTAAAGAGGTTTTCGCGTTGTGAGAGCGATGTCGAGCACTCGTTGTCGCTCGGAGTTCTAAATACGGGGGAAAACGAAGAGAATTCTCGCTCTTGCCAACGCTGCGCTACAACATGTGTACGTTTGCGAGAGCACAGCGGTGTAGCTGGGCTGCAAGGGGAGAGGAGGATGAATGGAAGAGCGGAGTGCAAACGAGATCGCTTGTAATCATTGCTTGATGGCTGATGTCCATTCACTCACGCTATTACGCTACATTATTTCACCGTGTCTTTTTATTGCTATTTTTTATTGCGACCGCGCTGGTGGCTTCCCGTATTAGCAGCTTTGGTCGCAAGCAGCGTACGTCGGTCGATGCGGTGCCTCTATGCGGCCGTAGAGGATATACGACACGTCCTACATGTCACCTCATTAATGCAGCTGCTACTATGATGTAACGGAGGGTGTTAATTGTGACTTGCGCGTTATTTTTCACGCCTCACTGATAGCAGGAGCCTGCAGTTTCAAAATAAACCACGTAGCAGAGACTAAAAACGTGTTATTAGGAGCTCACCGTCATGCACGTTGCGAGGTTAGCAGTAACATGCGCGTTTTAGCGTTGTGGTTACTTAACTCTGTCACCAAGCATATCACTTATGCTGGAATGACCTTCGATTGGACCGTCGACATACACCTACAGTGAGTGCACTACAGCGCAGTCTCTATCGTTTAACAACACGTGATATGAAATGGCGTGTGAGCGCACGAAACGGGACAGCCATCGCATTGCGGGATTATACGCCGTTATACGTCATAACAGGTAGCAAATTGCCACACTCAAGTCTTAGCATCACGCGAAGGCACGTTGCTATTCTTGGGTATTGAGCAAGCACATAATTGTATCACTCAACTACAGAACGTTGTTTGTATTGTGTGTGTTGTGTAGATAATAGAAATTTCAGCAGAAATTTGTCCGTTTCTATTTATCGTTGAATAGTCATCTGGAAGGGCCAAGTATGGATCGCCGCTGTTTCTAACAAACATTAAAAGATGATCTCAATTAACGCCGAAGGTGCTGCTCCAAAGCTACCTTGTATATAAAAGTACTGATTCTCTATCTCTCAATGAGCGCCAACAAGCGCAGTTTTCTCTCCTCGTAATAAACCACATTTGCATGGAGAAAATACTCATTCGTGTCGCCAATAGCGGCATATGTTTCATCTCGCATGACTGCGCTGAAAAAAAAAAGTAACTGGAGACTTTGGTACCTCTGAATGTCATGAAGACTGCGAGTGCCTGCTTCGAAAATTGCTTTGTAAAGGCACGAGTAAGATCCCCCGTGCGCTGCCAAATGGTACCGCACGCAGGTTGTGTCGTCGGCGTTTTTGAGGTGACCAGAGAGCTCTAAGTGAAGAAGCGCCAGCTTCCCCTCAATGCTTCTACCGAATACCGCTCCCATCTCGCGGCATCGCAGCGTATAGAACAAGGCGAAGGGCGCTTGCAGAAGCAGAAGCCGCTGATTGATTTCCTACGGTGGCGGGAGTGGTTCGCAAGCTCGGTCGATCGAAAGAAGGTCGGCTTCTTTTGAGCCTGCGCCGCACTGCGCCGATATCTTTTAAGGGGAGCAGGGGACACATTATGGGACAATTTTCGAAGAAAGTAAAATCTAACCTCGTTTCTTTCTAAGAGCGGGGTGGGTGTCGGGCTCCAGTGGTAACGTGGACAAGCTTGTTTTGCGGCCAGCCCAGCCAATTTAAGTCAAGCCAAGCCGGTGATACTCGCCGTGGACAGGTGCTTTGGCCAGCAGCCGGACCTGCGTCTGTATCCTATTTCCAGTACTTTTAGTTTTTTTTATAAAGTTTCCAAAAGTATATCCCGCGAGAAAGAAAAGAGGAGACCTGCTCACTCGAGCCTTAAACCCAGCCTGCCATCGATACCTCTCGTCTCATGCTCTCTTCCTGTTTTAGGCTTTCTTGTCGCGAGGGGAGTTAAGAAGTTGTTGTCCGATCATTTGTCTTCCGAGGCGGTGGACGGTAGTTGGGCTATTGAAGGACCGATAATGGCCACTATGCGAGGCTATCATGACTTGGATCGTTTGTGCATTATTGGCTTTAACTCGATGGCTGCCTTATATAGATCCCCACCTCTTGCTGAAAAGTCAAGTTTTCCTCTTGTATTTTCTTAAGAGTTCCAGACAAGAAATGTGCCTGAGGTAGAGCCTAATTTAAGTGGCGGGAGGATAAATGGACGTTAAGGACAAAGAAAGAAACTTACAAAGTACGAAGATGAATCGCGTGAGAAGACTCATATTTTGTTTTGTTTTTTAATGCGGATGGGCACCTTTATCCCGAATAATAATGTCGATGGATCTCGCGAACATCAACCATCTTGAATATGTGATCCTAATACGTTGGGAGGAAAATGAAGGCTGTAACCGCACAGTTGAGGTAAATGAGAATTCTCGGGCTTGATACCTGACGTGAAGTGGACCCACGAAAAGAGCAAAAAAAAAGCGAGGGTGACCCTCAGAGTCCGTTAAGGTTTGCATTGTATATAAACGAAAATAAAGATTGAATTTTTTTATGCAACACTCACTGATGTACTACTGCATATACTTGAATCACAGTACAGTACATTACAGTGAAGTAAAGTACAGTACAGCACTGCACGGCACAGCTCAGTACAGCAGACTACAGTACAGTACAGTACAGTACAGTGCAATAAACTAACGTATACTGCTATTGTACTGCGTTTTCTTGTCTTACATCAACAGTTAGAGCCTCAGAATGTTGCGACACGTGGAAATTTTGACACAAACAGTACTGTCGCTAATTTTACTGTATGCAGCATTGTCTGTGTTGCTTTATAACGACAAGCATTGGTCTCTTGTACGTGTGCTTGAGATACACGTTCAATCATTGAAAATTATAATCATAAACCTAACCATTGAGTTTACAGACGCTGCCATAAAGATTTCACCTTGGATAATCAGTCAAGAAGGAAGTGAAAACCACTTTGTGCTTCCGTAAAACGTCCGATTTGTGCGAAGTTCTTTCTGCACAGGAGCGCTAGTTTACCGCATGGTTTATCCGTTTCTCTCTTTTTTTACGATGGAAACCTTTATTCCGAGAGATCGTGCACCTAATCGCACAATAAATTTTTTTTATTCTCTGTCTTTACTTCATTTAGTTTCATTTTTTTTCCTTTCTTTTCAAGCGAGGGGCAGTAAAGCAGAGCCTTATTCATTTAAATGTACTACCACATTTGTCTCGTCTCTGGGTACCATCCTATTTTTTTATCTAGCAGCGCACGTATTCAGCAACGCATTTACGTAACCATCATGAGGGCGCAACTGTAAATACAACACACAGAAATGGTTTCTATGTGAAAGCACCAACTCGCCCAACAGCCAACTTTTTTGGAATGCCTATGCGTAAGTTGAGATAACATTTACTGGAAATTACAGCTGAGAACTATCGAACTATTGAAGTTTGTAACGAACAAATACAATGCCGGAAGCTAAAACAGCTATTTATTTAGGCGAACTTGTGCCCTCAACTAAACACACAAGGGTTGTCCTGAGCTCGCTAGAGAAAACCTC